>NC_081163.1:22414260-22561462 GCF_012432095.1 Onychostoma macrolepis | reverse complement strand
CCGCCCCTTAGTTACTGTTGCTCCCTCAGACAAGACAAAGAGTTGCTCACTGTCTTACAATGACAGCTACAGTGTGAAAACCATGTCCCACGATGTTTTTGCACAATTTTGGACACAAAAGGCCACCAAATGGGAATTAAATATTCAATGGAGGGATTTATAAAATATTTTTAAAAAATACGGTGGGTAACTCGAAGGAGGGTTTATGTTAGCTAGTTTTAGCCAGAGATACCTGGCTAAAGCACAAGATAACATTTAACGTTCTGCTTGATCATATGCAAATTGTAACTTAATGAGTGTATGACAACCAGAATATGAACGTTTTGTCTTAATTTATTTAAAAAAAATAAAAATTACAGTAATTTCTTGAGAATAATTATATACTGTATGTACAGTGAGGAAGATGTTGGCAACATTTCAACTGTAGTAAGTGTAGCTGCACAGTCGCCATGGTGATACTTACAGACTGGTTTTCAGCCCAAACAAAGAGGCCACCCCATATCTATACCACTTTCTGGTGCTGAGAAATTGCTTATTCATGTGTTTGTTCAGTTGCTAAGGTACTCTAAATGGTTGCTATGGTGTGGCCATACAGTTTATGGTATGATATTTAAAGACTATTTGACAGTCTGAATCAACAGAGCCCAACCCCATGTTTCTACAATGTTTTGGTGCTGAAAATTGTTTGTTAATGTCTTTACGGTTGCTAGGGTGCTGTAAGTGGTTGCTAGGGCATAGCTATGAAGTTGTCATGTCTGTACTTATTGGCTGCTTGATAGGCCGAGTCAAAAGAGCCCTCCCCCAAGTCTCTGTGACCTCCTGATCCAAAGATATAATCTCACTAATTTTGTGCCAATGTTAAGTCTATGGGACTTTTTGCCCAAATTTTTTCATCCACCAGACGAACATCGTACACTCATTTACTTATAAAAGATGTAGCACACCTCTATAACTGGGAGGTTAGTAAGCGTGTTGCTAAGCGGTTGGTAGTTGTCACACATCATTACTATGTAGTTTTATAGAGTTATTTGTATGTTCTTAACCTGATTTAACACTTAGCTAACTACTATTAGCATGTAGCTATTCACTGCTAGTATGTGTAGCATGCATGAGGAAAGTCCTGTTTGCAATCATGAGTCAAAAGAGCAAAAGAGTCAATGGGACTTTTTTGCCCGCTTTTTCGTCCTCTGTGCGAACATCGGAGGTCCGATCGCTTAGAAAAGATATAGCACACCTCTCCTCAATGAGCCGGTCGATTTGACACCTCATTCATGGGTCTGTGACAAACGGTGCAGGAGGAGTAGCGAACCGAAGTTTTGTCCAGAAGAAGAAGAAGCAGAACTAGAATGTACATTTCCTGAAGAAAATGTGAGTGGTGCTTGCCGTGGCAAAACTCGGCGCTGGGCAGATACTACAGTGTTCTGCGCGATTGTAGAGAGCCAACTCCCATGTCTGTATGATGTTGTGGAGCAGAGATATGACTTCTTTATGTTGCTATACGGTTGCTAGGGTTCTCTATGTGGTTGCTGGGGTGTAGCTGCACAGTCACCATGGTGATACTTGCAGACTGGTTTTTCTGCCTCAACAAAAGAGGCCACCCCCATATCAATACCATTTTCTGGTGCTGAGAAATTGTTTATTCATGTGTTTGTTCAGTTGCTAAGGTACTCTAATTGGTTGCTATGGTGTGACTATACAGTTTATGGAATGGTATTTAAAGACTATTTGACAGTCTGAATCAACAGAGCCCAACCCCATGTTTCTACAATGTTTTGGTGCTGAAAAATTGTTTATTAATGTCCTTTTACGGTTGCTAGGGTGCTGTAAGTGGTTGCTAGGGCATAGCTATGAAGTTGTCATGTCAGTACTTATTGGCTGCTTGATAGACCGAGTCAAAAGAGCCCTCCCCCAAAGTCTCTGTGACCTCCTGATCCAAAGATATAATCTCACTAATTTTGTGCCAATGTTAAGTCTATGGGACTTTTTTGCCCAAATTTTTTCATCCAGCAGACGAACATCGTACACTCAATTACTTATAAAACATATAGCACACCTCTATAACTGGGAGGTTACTAAGCGTATTGCTAAGCGGTTGGTAGTTGTCACACATCATTACTATGTAGATTTACAGAGTTATTCGTATGTTCTAAGTCTGATTTAACACTTAGCTAATCACTATTAGCATGTAGCTATTCACTGCTAGCATGTGTAGCATGCATGAGGAAAGTCCTGTTTGCGATCACGAGTCAAAAGAGCAAAACCTGCATGTTTCTATGACACTTTTATCCAAAGATATCCCTTTTGATCTGTTTTCAATGGAGGTCTATGGGGTGGTTGCTAGGGTGCTGTAAGTGGTTGCTAGGGTGTGGCTATGAAGGTCATAGGTCATTACTTATTGGTTACTTAAAAGAGGAGTCAAATGAGTGTGTGTGAGTTACAGAGAGAGAGAGAGAGAGAGAAGGGGCTCTAAGGGCCTGCGTGTGTGTGTGTGAGAAAGTGACAGTTGAGATTCAAATTCACGAACATTCCGCCAATGTAAGTCAATGGGACTTTTTTGCCCGCTTTTTCGTCCGCTGTGCAAACATCGTAGGTCCGATCACTTAGAAAAGATATAGCCCACATCTCCTCAATGAGCCGGTCGATTTGACACCTCATTCATGGGTCTGTGACAAACGGTGCAGGAGGAGTAGCGAACCGAAGTTTTGTCCAGAAGAAGAATAAGAAGAAGAAGCAGAATAATAATAACTAGAATGTACATTTCCTGAAGAAAATGTGAGTGGTGCTTGCAGTGGCAAAACTCGGCACTAGGCTGTCAATATAGCCTTCAGTATGATTCTAGAGAGCCAACTCCCATGTCTGTATGATATTGTGGAGCTGAGATATGGCTTCTTTATGTTGCTATACGGTTGCTAGGGTTCTGTATGTGGTTGCTAGGGTGTCGCTGCACAGTCGCCATGGTGATACTTACAGACTGGTTTTTCAGCCCAAACAAAAGAGGCCAGCCCCATATCTATACCACTTTCTGGTGCTGAGAAATTGCATATTCATGTGTTTGTTCAGTTACTAAGGTACTCTAAATGGTTGCTATGGTGTGGCTATATAGTTTACGGGATGATATTTAAAGACTATTTTGACAGTCTGTATCAGCAGAGCCCAACCCAATGTTTCTACGATGTTTTGATGCTGACAAATTGTTTGTTAATGTTCTTTACGGTTGCTAGGGTGCTTTAAGAGGTTGCTAGGGCATAGCTACGAAGTTATCATGTCAGTACTTATTGGCGCTTGATAGGCCGAGTCAAAAGAGCCCTCCCCCAAGTCTCTGTGACCTCCTGATCCAAAGATATAATCTCACTAATTTTGTGCCAATGTTAAGTCAATGGGACTTTTTCGCCCAAATTTTTTCATCCACCAGATGAACATCGTACACTCAATTACTTATAAAAGATATAGCACACCTCTATAACTGGGCGGTTACTATCGTGTTGCTAAGTGGTTGGTAGTTGTCACACATCATTACTATCTAGTTCTATAGAGTTATTCGTATGTTCTTAGCCTGATTTAACACTTAGCTAATCACTATTAGCATGTAGCTATTCACTGCTAGTATGTGTAGCAGGCATGAGGAAAGTCCTGTTTGCAATCACGAGTCAAAAGAGCAAAACCTGCATGTTTATATGACACTTTTATCCAAAGATATCCTTTTTGATCTGTTTTCAATGGAGGTCTATGGGGTGGTTGCTAGGGTGCTGTAAGTGGTTGCTAGGGTGTGGCTATGAAGGTCATAGGTCATTACTTATTGGTTTCTTAAAAGATGAGTCAAATGAGTGTTTGTGAGTTACAGAGAGAGAGAGAGAAGGGGTTCCTAAGGGCCTGCGTGTGTGTGTGTGAGAAAGTGACAGTTGAGATTCAAATTCACGAACATTCCGCCAATGTAAGTCAATGGGATTTTTTTGCCCGCTTTTTCGTCCGCTGTGTGAACATCGTAGGTCCGATCGCTTAGAAAAGATATAGCCCACATCTCCTCAATGAGCCGGTCGATTTGACGCCTCTTTCATGGGTCTGTGACAAACGGTGCAGGAGGAGTAGCGAACCAAAGTTTTGTCCAGAAGAAGAATAAGAAGAAGAAGCAGAATAATAATAATAAGTATGCAAGAGAACAATAGTGATGCCTTGCCTTTGGCAAGCACCACTAATAAGTATGCAAGAGAATAATAGTGATGCCTTGCCTTTGGCAAGCACCACTAATAATAATAATAAGTATGCAAGAGAATAATAGTGATGCCTTGCCTTTGGCAAGCACCACTAATAATAAGTATGCAAGATAACAATAGTGATGCCTTGCCTTTGGCAAGCACCACTAATAAGAAGAATAAGAATAATAAGTATGCAAGAGAACAATAGTGATGCCTTGCCTTTGGCAAGCACCACTAATAACTAGATAGTAAAGTTTGGATACAAACTTTAAGTTGGCTTGAAAAAGCCTAGTCAGAAATTTGTAAAAGTTTTAAAAGCTTGAAGTTTGAAGGTTTTAAGTTTGAAGTAGTTTGAAATATGTAAAATAGTTTTAAAGGTTAAAGCTTGAATGTTTTAATGGCAATACAGTCTATCAGAAGAACAGATCGCTGGGATACCTGTGGTAGTTGTAAAGGTGTTGCTATGCGGTTGCTAAGGTACCTGGGGTGGTTGCTAGGGTGTTGCTATGCGGTTGCTAAGGTACCGGGGTGGTTGCTAGGGTGTTGCTAGGCGGTTGCTAGGGTACTCTGGGTGGTTGCTAGGGTGTTGCTATGTGGTTGCTAGGGTACCCTGGGGTGGTTGCTAGGCAGTTGCTAGGGTACCCGGGGTTGTTGCTATACGGTTGCTATGGCACTCGGGGTGTTTTGCTAGGTGGTTGCTATGGTTCTCGGGGTGTTACTAGCTTGTTGTTAACATGATTAACAAGTTGATAGCATGTTGGTAGCATGATTCTAGTATGATTAGCAAGTTACTAGCATGTTGTTAGCATGACTATCAAGTTACTAGCGTGTTGCTAGCATGATTAACATGTTACTAGCATGTTGCTAGCATGATTATCAAGTTACTAGCATTGTTAGCATGTTTCAAGCATGATTCGCATGTTGCTAGCATGTTGTTAGCATGATTAGCAAGTTGCTAGCATGATGTTAGCATGTTTCAAGCATGATTAGCATGTTACTAGCATGTTGCTAGCATGATAGATTAGAAATAGTATTAGACTGAGTGGAAGCTTATATGAGTTTGAAAGGGTTAGAAATAGTACATAGAAGGGAAGCTTGATTGAATCTAATGGGCTTCAGCGTGTTTATGTTTGTCAGTTGGAGCTTGCAAGGTCTTGGCTCATCTGAACATTCCGTCAATGCAAGTCTATGGGATTTTTCACAGTTTTAATCTTCATTTTTAGGAAAACCATAAGTCGGATCAGTCTGAAGAGATATAGCAACCCGAGTCAGACCAGTCTGAAGGTCTGGGCCGAGTTTGGTGGTTCTAGCTTGAAAGCTCTAGGAGGAGATATTTAAATTTTGGCTCAGAAGAATAATAATAAGTTTATATAGTAGATCAGTAAGTTGGCTTTTTCAAGCCAACTTAATAATAAGAAGTTTAAATAGGATTTCGGTAAGTTGGCTTTCTCAAGCCAACTTAATAACTAGATAAAAAAGTTTGTCGAGACAAACTTTAAGTTGGCTTGAGAAAGCCGGACCAGAAAGTTTGAAAAAGTTTAAGAAGTTTAAAAAAGTTTTAAGTTTGATGGTTTTCAGTATGAAATAGTTTGAAGTTTAAAGTAGTTTTAGAAACTTAAGGCAATACAGTCTGACACAGATAGATAGATCTATCATGTATCTATTATATATCATAGATAGATAGATAGATAGATAGATAGATAGATAGATAGATAGATAGATAGATGCACAGAGTGGTTGCTATGACGGTTGCTAGGCTAACTGGGGTGGTTGCTAGGGTGTTGTTATGTGGTTGATAGATAGATAGATAGATAGATAGTCAGATACAGTCAGATACAATCAGATAGATAGTCAGATAGATAGTCAGATACAGTCAGATAGATAGATAGATAGATACAGTCAGATAGATAAGAAACATTAGATAGATGAGTTTGAATGGATTAGAAATAGTATTGGGGTCAGTATGACTCAGTCTGATTGGTTGGTTGAGTAAAATGAGCCCACCCCCATGTCTCTATGATATTGTGATGCAGAGTTATGTTCAATGCAAAATTTCGATGTAAATTACCGTAGTAGGAAAAATGTGTGCTGTTTCATGGGCCGTCCATCACCATAGCATGTCAATGGGGCAATTTTGGGACGCTCTTGTGCCCCAGGGGTACAACTTATACCCCATTGCGGGGTATGTTCTCGCACAGCTTGATAGCCTCTCTAAATGTGGTGATTCGTATGTTGGCCAAATGTTAAGTCTATGGGATTTTTCGGCCGATTTTTCGCCCACTGTACGATTATCGTACGCCGGATCGCTTATAAAAGATATAGCACACCATTCCTCAATAAGCCGCATGATGTGACGCCTCATTCATGGGTCTGTGACAAACGGTGCAGGAGGAGTAGCGAACCGAAGTTTTGTCCAGAAGAAGAAGAAGAAGTATGCAAGATAACAATAGTGATGCCTTGCCTTTGGTAAGCACCACTAATAAGTATGCAAGATAACAATAGTGATGCCTTGCCTTTGGCAAGCACCACTAATAAGTATGCAAGATAACAATAGTGATGCCTTGCCTTTGGCAAGCACCACTAATAATAATAATAATAAGTTTAAATAGGATTTCAGTAAGTTGGCTTTCTCAAGCCAACTTAATAAGTATGCAAGATAACAATAGTGATGCCTTGCCTTTGGCAAGCACCACTAACTAGAATGTACACTTCCTGAAGAAAATGTGAGTTGTGCTTGCCGGCACTGCTAGGAGGTTGCTAGGGCACTCGGGGTGGTTGCTAGAGTACCCAGGGTGGTTGCTAGGTTGTTGCTATGCGGTTGCTAGGGTAATCAGGGTGGTTGCTAAGGTGTTGCTATGCGGTTGCTAGGGTACTCAGGGTGGTTGCTAGGATGCTACTATGTGGTTGCTAGGGTACTTGGGGTGGTTGTTAGATTGTTGTTATGTGGTTTCTAGGGTATTCAGGGTGGTTGCTAGGGTACCCAGGATGGTTGCTAGGGGCGTTGCTAAGGTACCCAGGGTGGTTGCTAGGATGTTGCTATGTGGTTGCTAGGGTACTTGGTGTGGTTGCTAGGGTGTTGATCTGGGGTTGCTAGGGTACTCGGGGTGGTTGCTAGGATACCCAGGGTGGTTGCTAAGGTAAATGGGGTGGTTGCTAGGGTGTTGCTAGGCAGTTACTAGTTTTCACACATCATTACTATGGAGTTTTATAGAGTTCTTAGTTTGAATTAGCACTTAGCTAATCACTATTAGCATGTAGCTATTCACTGCTAGCATGTGTAGCATGTTTGGAAGTCCTATTTGTTAGCATGAGTCAAAAGAACCAACTCCCAAATCTATACGACATTCTGATGCAAAGATATAGGATTTGATAAATGGTTGCTAGGGTACTCTGTTTGGTTGTTAGGAAGTGGCTTGGCAGCTGCCAATGATGATACTCCAAAGGCTGTTTGCCAGTATGAATAATATAAAGCAACCCCCATGTCTCTATGACATTCAGATTTGAAGATATGCCTGTTTGGGTTTAGGTTGCTAGGGTGCTTGGTAATGGTTGCTAGGGAGTGGCTAGGAAGCGTCTATGGTAATTCATGATTGGCTGTTTGCTGCCCCGAGTCAAATGAGCCCACTCCCATGTCTCTGTGACATTCAGATTTTAATATATGCCTGTTTGGGTTTGCGTTGCTAGGGTGCTCGACATTGGTTGCTAGGGAGTGGTTAGGAAGTGTCTATGGTGATTCATGATTGGCTGTGTACTGCCCCGAGTCAAACGAGCCCACCCCCATGTCTCTATGATATTCAGATTTAAAGATATGGCAGTTTGGGTTTGAGTTGCTAGGGTGCTTGGTAATGGTTGCTAGGGCGTGGCTAGGAAGTGTCTATGGTGATTCATGATTGGCTGTTTGCTTCCCCGAGTCAAATGAGCCCACCCTCATGTCTCTATGACACTGTGATCCGAAGATATCCATCTGGGCTTTTAACATGGCAGTCTATGGGATCAGTTGCTAGGGTGCTATAAATGGTTGCTAGGGCGTGGATTGATAGCTTCATAATGATCCTGAGAGTCTGATTGGTTGTCTGAGTAAAATGAGCCCTCCCCCATGTCTCTATGAGTGTTATGTTATGCAGTGTTATGTTCAATGAAAAATTCCTATGTAAATTTCCATAGTAGGAAAAATGTATGCTGTTTCATGGGCCGTCCCTCACCATAGTATGTCAATGGGGCAAATTTGGGGGGCTCTTGCGCCTCAGGGGTACAATTTATACCCCATTGCGGGGTATGTTCTCGCACAGCTTGATAGCCTCTCTAAATGTGGTGATTCATGTGTTTCTACGAAATTCTCGCTCTGAGCTGCAACTCGTCAAAGTTGGCCAAATGTTAACCCTTTAGGCGCCAGGGTTTTTTTTTTAAAAATGCTGGATTTTGACATCAAGATTTCAAAAGCTTGTAGCTTGAAAGGGTTTAAAGATAGAGATCTACTGTAAATTAGAAAAATGTTGGGCATGACCTAAAGTTTATGTGGGGTGTAAATATACTCATCTAATTTGCATATTATGATGTCATCAGGGGGCGGTCCTCTTGAATTTCATAATATTCAGGAAATAGTAGATATTGAATTGATATTTGAACTTATTTGCATGTTTTTTTTAGGTTTTTTTTGTCTTTTTATCCTCATTCCACATGATCAGGAAAAGAGGAAACCAACAATAAAACAGGAGAAAGTACTAAATTATTACTATATTACTATACTATGTGTAAAACGCATGTGAACAGTAGCCTACTTTTGATCAGTTCATCAGTAATATTCAGGAAATAATAGATATTGAATGGATGTTTGAACTTATTTGCATGTTTTTTTTTTTTTGTCTTTTTATCCTCATTCCAAATGATCATGAAAAGAGGAAATCAACAGTAAAACAGGAGAAAGTAGTAAATTATTACTACATTACTGTGCCATAGTAAAATACATGTACCTATTTTTTTTATCAGTTGACCAGCTATCTGCCCAATCTGGTATCTAGGTGACAGTTTATAGTTCTTGAGAGTATGTACCTCTCATTGCATGGCACAGCGCACAGACCTACCCCTCACTGACTGCACCTGTACTGTCTGCCGGCGGCCCTTTGAGCGCGCGCGATCAGAAAAAAAGTCGCAGTCTGGCCGACCATCAGCAACGCGATGCCTCTCCTATGGACACTAAGACCACGTCCACCCCTGCCACCCTCATCCCCGTTGGGCAAGGCTCGAAATTATCACTTGATGGTGCTTCGTGAACACTCTCGCCATTTACGGCGGCGCCATTGCGCATGCAAAGATGTACCAGGAGATGCGCGATCATTAGATGGTCGATCGTCATTTCCAAAGGCAAATATTCCCCTTCAGAGTCAGAATAGGCGAATAACATTTGCAACACGTCCTCACAGTACAACTTTTTATTAGCCATTTGGCGATTTTCTCTCACAAATCTCACAATTTACTCAGACGCTAAGAACTGAACTGCTTCCGCATCAATGACACGATAGCTCACTTGCTCTGCTATTTCCTCGAACAATTTTGGTCTAGAATCGAAGTACTACATGTCTGCCATCTAGTGGTAGGGAATACAAATGAGATACTACACCATATTAGGAACTACAGTCTGTTTAATGAAGTATGACGTCTTGTCGCAATTTTGCGACTTTGGCGCTTAGAGGGTTAAGTCTATGGGATTTTTCGGCCGATTTTTCGCCCACTGTACGATTATCGTACGCCCTATCGCTTATAAAAGATATAGCACACCATTCCTCAATAACCCGCACAATTTGACGCCTCATTCATGGGTCTGTGACAAACGGTGCAGGAGGAGTAGCGAACCAAAATTTTCTCCAGAAGAAGAAGAAGAAGTATGCAAGATAACAATAGTGATGCCTTGCCTTTGGCAAGCACCACTATTAAGTTTAAATAGGATTTCAGTAAGTTGGTTTTCTCAAGCCAACTTAATGAAACATTCCAATATTAGCATAGATGCCATTCTTCATATGATGTAACAAGTACATCAGGTGTTATGGGAAGTGTTTTCGGTTCCGGTTGATCTAATTAACACGGCCTGATAATCCTTTAATGGATTTGAATTATAGAACTGTGATAGCGTGCTATTTGCCAGGTTAAAGAGATGGGTCTTTGATCTACATTTAAACTGACAGGGTGTGTCTGCCTCCCGAACATTGCTAGGAAGACTGTTCCAGAGTTTGGCTGCTAAATAGGAAAAGGATGACCACAGTTGATGTTGATATTCTAGGTATTATCAAATGGCCAGAGATGTGAGATTGTAGCAGACCTGAAGAATTATAATGCAATAAGAGCTCCCTCAGATACAGAGGAGCTAAATCATTCAGGGCTTTATAAGTAATTAATTAGCAATATGTGACCCTGGACCACAAAACCAGTCTTATGTCGCTGGTGTATATTTGTAGCAATAGCCAAAAATACATTGTATGGGTCAAAATTATCGATTTCTCTTTTATGCCAAAAATCATTAGGATATTAAGTAAAGACCATGTTCCATGAAGATATTTTGTACATTTCTTACCGTAAATGTATCAAAACATAATTTTTGATTAGTAATATGCTTTGCTAAGAACTTCATTTGGAAAACTTTAAAGGCAATTTTCTCAGTATTTTGATTTTTTTGCACCCTCAGATTCCAGATTTTCAAATAGTTGTATCTCAGCCGAATATTGTCCGATCCTAACAAACCATACATCAATGGAAAGCTTATTTATTCAGCTTTCAGATGATGTATAAATCTCAATTTCGAAAAATTGACACTTAAGACTAGTTTTGTCGTCCAGGGTCACATATGTTAAAATGTAAACACTGTTCAGTAAGGAGCCAGTGCAGTGTTGACAGAACCGGGCCAATATGGTCATAATTCCTGGTTTTGAGGATACTGCCTTTTCTAGTATCTTTGACAGAAAAGGGAGATTTCAGATCGGTCTGTAATTAACTAATTCTCTAGGATCAGGTTGTGTTTTTTTTTTCAATTTATTTTTTTATTGAGAGGCTTAATAACAGCCAGTTTGAAAGTTTTTCGGACATATCCTAATGACAGTGACAAACAGTACAAATACAAAATACCCCTAGTTTTGTTTTCCTCCAGGTGTGCTCCATTTTCCGGGCTGCTCTCTTTAGGGCATAAGTGTGCTCTTTATGCCATAATGTCTGACAGATTTCCTTAATTTTCTTTAAGTGTAAAGGAGCAACTGTGTCTAAAGTGCTAGAAAAGAATGAGTCCATAGTTTCTGTTACAACATCAAGTTTTTCTGAACTATTGGATATGCTGAGGAATTGAGGCAAATCAGGAAGATTATTTACAAAGCAGTCTTTTGTGGTAGAAGTGATGGTTCTACCATATTTGTAACAGGGAGTTGAGTTTGCAGCTAAGCTATATGGAGTATACACAAGATTAGATAATGATCTGAGATATCATCGCTCTGCTGGAGAATTTCAATGCCATTGACATACAATTCTATGTGATAATATTAAATCTAAAGTATGATTACTGAAGTAGGTCCTGAAACATGTTGTCTAACCCCAACAGAGTTTAAAATGTCTATTAATGCTAATCCCAATGCATCTTTTTCATTATCTATATGGATATTATGGACAGTTACCCAGTTACACCTCTGTGGGTGTTTGTTATATTGCAGAGTGCACATGAGCGTCGGAGCGACTGGTATCATTTCAGCTTGACACAGAAGAACCTAGTACTACAGGGCTGGCACCGGGATCGCTCAGAGCTACTCCTGAGGGCTTTGAGCATGTTGGAGGACTGCAGAATTTCTCACATACAGCAGCAGGAACTTCAGAAACAGCGCTCACACCAGCAGAACATCTGCCTCAAGCTCAAAGCAAAGGTTTTTTTTTTTTTATCTTAAGATATTTGCACACAAGTTCTTCCGTTTTTAATAAATAATACATTCAAAAACTGAAATTATCAAATTTACCTCACTTCTATGCAATGCTTTAAGCCCAATTTATACTTCTGCATTGAACCTACACTGTAGCCTATGCAGAGACGCACAGGCCTGCGCCATAACCTATGCCATACCTGACGTGCACCTTTCCAAAAATCTAACAGCGCGTCAATTCTACGTGGACCGCAAGTGCTGTGATTGGTCTGCTAGGACCCCTCCTCCGTATGTACTTGAGTTTTGTGTGCGTTTATGAGCACTGTAATATAGTTTAATGTCACACCTTCTTATTTAAAATAAAACAAAGCAAAGAACAAGTGTCTTATCATTTATTATACTATAGCATTATACATCAGTAGTTGTCCGCAACAAACAATGTTGATCTGCCATGGTACACGTCCTTGTGGAGATTGAAAGAATGCCATCTTCTCCTGTTCCGTTGTTGTCCCCCTTTTTGTTGTTTTAAATAATGATTTAATGATTTAATGATTTGATATTTATTTGGCGCCGTCACGGCTATAATGCTTCTCCGACGAGCCGCTTCTTCTTCATCTTTTGCCATGGTAAACCAGCAACATGCCCGTGGACACTGCAGGCTAGCGGTCCGCATGACTTTATTCTTTATGACCTATGATGAATGTTAGAGAATCCTGTTTATAAAATACTAATTAGGAACACACAGAGTAGGATTAGAGTGTACTCTCTATACAGCAGCCCAACACATCTACACTTCACTAGTCTCTTTCTGTTTCTTTCTTGCTCTCTTCCTCTCTATATTAGAACACATCTGTGCTTTTACTGGATGAGTAATTTTCAGTAATTTTCAGTCAACGCTTATGCCTGTTTCACACATACTCCATTTGCAGTGCAGGAATGACACACCTGCACAAAAACTGCCCACACCTCCCAACGACCAGGCGCTCTGTCTGTCTCCAGCCGACGTAAGGAAGTCCCTATCTAGGATCAACCCACGCAAGGCTGCGGGTCCCGACAACATACCTGGCCGTGTACTGAAAGACTGTGCTGCACAGCTGACAGATGTCCTAACAGATATCTTCAACACCTCGCTGAGCCAGGCAGTCGTCCCCACATGTCTCAAATCCACAACAATCATACCGGAACCAAAGAAATCACCTGTGTCCTGTCTAAATGACTACCGTCCCATAGCACTGACTCCAATCATAATGAAGTGCTTTGAGAGGTTAGTCATGCACAACATCAAAACCAGCCTCCCCAACACACTCGACCCGCTCCAGTTTGCATACCGTCCGAACCGCTCTACGGACGATGCAATTTCCTCCACTCTCCACCTGCCTCTTACCCACCTAGAAAATAAAGACTCCTACGTTAGAATGCTGTTCATTGACTTCAGCTCGGCATTCAACACAATAATCCCACAACAGCTCATAATTAAACTCAACCTGGTGGGCCTTAACAATTCCCTCTGCAATTGGATCCTGGACTTTCTAACCGGAAGACCTCAGTCAGTCCGTGTCGGCCACAACACCTCGAGCACTACCACACTGAACACAGGTGCCCCACAAGGCTGTGTGCTCAGCCCGCTGCTCTTCACGCTGCTGACCCACGACTGCACTGCCAAGTCCAGCTCCAACCACATCATCAAGTTCACTGATGACGCAACAGTGGTAGGTCTCATCAACAACGATGAAACGCACTACAGAGAGGAAGTGGCACAGCTGGCTGAATGGTGTGGCACTAACAACCTGTCCCTCAATGTGAGTAAGACCAAGGAGGTTGTGATAGACTTCAGGAGAAACTCCGTTGATCACCCCCCACTGACCATCGACAGCTCTACTGTGGAGAGAGTCAGCAGCACTAAATTCCTGGGGGTGCACATCACAGAGGATCTCACCTGGTCCACCAACACCATGTCACTCTCCAAGAAGGCACAACAGCGCCTACACTTTCTCCGCCGGCTGAAAAGAGCAAGTCTCCCTCCACCCATCCTCACCACTTTCTACAGGGGCACCATTGAGAGTGTGCTGACCAGCTGCATCACTGTCTGGTACGGGAACTGTACTGCAGCAGACCGCAAGACCCTCCAGCGGACAGTGAACACAGCTGCAAGGATCATCGGTGCCCCTCTCCCCTCCATCCTGGACATTTTCCTCACACGATGCTCCAGCAAAGCCAATAGCATCGTGAAGGACTCAACACATCCCTCCCACAGTCTCTTCCAGCTCCTACCATCAGGAAGACGGTACCGGAGCATCAGAGCCCGCTCTGCCAGACTGCTCAACAGCTTTTTCCCCCAGGCTGTGAGAGCCCTGAACTCAAATCACCCCGCCCCTCTCTGAACCCCCATACAAACCCTCTACCTCCTGTAACGTGTAACGTGCAATTCGAAGTGTGCTACACACAGGTGAGTGGGCCTGTACAAACCACCTGTAGTAGTACACTCTCCTCCTCTATGCGCACTAGTCACTTTTCACACACACTGCTGTGTGTACACAAATCCCACAAAAAGAACTCAGTAATATATGTGTTTACATGCTCATGCACTACAAATCATCCTGCACTGTTCCCCAGCCAGCTGCTTGAACTCAATGTTTCTCCTTGCACATGTACAGTATTTATCTGAAGCATTCGTATAGTTTGTATAGTTTGTATTTTTTAGTTTGTATAGGTACTTTTTATAGATAGTATATTTATAGTCAAAATCTATCAGTAGGATAGTTGTGTATAGCTTTATATTGTCTTACTCCATTGTTGTATGCCTGTATTTATGTAGCACCGTGGTCCTGTGAGGCACGACATTTCGTTCCACTGTATGCCCCCGCATGTAGCGGAATGACAATAAAGCTCAACTTGACTTGACTTGATATGCAGTTCATGTGCATTGCGTATGCGGTGCAGAAGCAGCAAAGACTCATTTTGCTTTCACACAGGACACGTTTGCAGTCCACTTCTGATCCGCGTCGGTTTACCACAAACACATTTATCCAATTATTTTGATTTCAAATCCAAACATTGTTACTGAAAATGCTTTTTCAGCATTGTGATCCTCTTATATCACAGTAGGGTCTACAGTAATACAATATTTCATAGACATATTCACATTTAAACTCAATAAATAAAAACAACGTAGCCTATCATTCAATGTATTTGACTTCTAGATTTATATATTAAGTTGCTCAAGCAAGTGGCAACGATTTTAAACACAGCCTACGTTTAAAGTAAGAAAGTTAGGCTACATGCTATCATAAACATTTTAAATTAAAACCACTGACAGAAACAGTCGGCTCTCGTTCCTTTTGTTTTGCATTTAAATCTTTATTACAAGCAATCCCACGGTCTTAAAGAACTTCGTTTTTCTACCTCCACAAGTGCATCTATTATGTTGCCTTGTTTATCTAAAAGTGCACTTTTCCTTTTAAACCTAGCCAAAAAGCCACGTGTTGACTGTGAAACACAGTAGACTTTAATTATATCTATTTATTGTGAAATTACTATATTTCTGTGTCAATCCATGTTCATTTTTACCGCAAACAATGCGCTGTCCTACTTTAATTCAGCACGTGCAGCACAGCAAAAAAGACTTGGTGCAGAAATGATTGCTTCACTGCTGCCGATGCACCACTGCTGGAACGCACTGCTGGACCGCAACCGCGTGCAGTGTGAACACTCTAATCCGTGTGAAATAGGCTTTAGAGTGAAGTGTGATGATATGTGAAAATACTTTTTCCTTGTATATCTTCTGTAGCTTCAGCTCAGAGTCAATCATCTTCCAAATGGTTGAGGAAGGGATGGAACACAATAAGGCCACGTTCACAAAGCTGCAATATACGGTTGTCAGTCCTGTATTTGAGTCCTTAATATGTTTACGTTCACACACAGTACGGTTATTTACCAGTGTGACAACCACATTCTGTAACCAAACTCACACCAATAAATTTTCAGGACTCACAACCACATTCTCAGAAAACACGCTGTGTGAACAGAACAGGACTGAACAATTAGTTGTCTGTCATGTCATACAGCGCAAGAGAGCCGCTCTGCCGCACAAACGTGTGTTACGTATTTTCATGTGTGGTTTCGGTAACTTAGAGTGACAGAGAAATGAGCTGTGTGTCATCTGAAAGTGTTTCCACCGAAGCCGCTCCCGTCAGTTTTGTGTTTTGCATGCGACTCATGCTCCACTCTCTACCAAATATAAAAGTTGCTGTCGGTTAATGAAGATTTGATGGATGAAGTCACAGCTCGATTGGACAGTCGTGTCAGAAAGTGATAAGACTTTCAGTTTTATGGATGTCGCCATCTTTGATTTTATTTTGGTCACTGTTGCTATGGTTACTGTTAAGGAATATGGACTTGACACCCGTTG
Source organism: Onychostoma macrolepis (assembly GCF_012432095.1). Classification (NCBI taxonomy): domain Eukaryota; kingdom Metazoa; phylum Chordata; class Actinopteri; order Cypriniformes; family Cyprinidae; genus Onychostoma; species Onychostoma macrolepis. Next base: position 22,544,975 of record NC_081163.1, on the reverse strand, counting down.
CACTTTCATACAGACAATATTCGAGACACTACTGTAAGTTGCTGTGTGAACGGGACATTTCGAGACTCACACCTAGTTTTGGGCGGTATGACCAAAAATTTGTATCACGGTATTTTTCCAAATTATACCGGTTTCACGGTATATGACATTTTTTTTTTTTTTTTCATGCATGACTGGGTGTTAACCACATTTTCTACTGATTGAAAGAGAAAATACTGCATTAGATTGACTTAGAATGCCCTATTTTACTGTCATGATGAGTGAATATTGTAGAAAAATTACTAAATAGTGACTAAACATTAATACATGTTAGAGTCACTCTCAATTTACTCTTTAAATCCTGATAATCACGACATCGTCTGATAAAATCAACATGAATCTAAAGAGCGGCTATGTGGTTTTGGCTATAGCCTATTAATTTTTTGCCTCATGAAGTGCACTGCCTGCATCTGAGTAACAAACTAAGTGCAAATTAACAGACAAACTATGCTCATTTTTATAATTCCAAACAGTCAGTAAGCAACAGGTGCTTGGAAATGCTGTTTTGTACTCATTTACTGACAAGTCTGCTGCAGTGCGGATAACTGAATGTGCTGCTTCTCTGGCCGCTCACTGCACAGAACAGACGCAGAGAGAGGCGATACTGCGCCGGGAAAGTCAGACCTTGCGCTCGAGGGGCAGCTCTGGTGACATCTTCCAACTGAACGATAGCTAAGGTTTATCCAAACAAGTTTGTCAAGTCAAGTCACCTTTATTTATATAGCGCTTTTAACAATACAGATTGTGTCAAAGCACTTAACAGTATCAAATTGGAGGATAGAGTGTCAGTAATGTATAATGATAAGATTAAACACTCAATTTTCAGTTAATGGCATTACATTATTGAATTCAGAGATGTCATTGTTTAGCTCAGTTTAGTTTAAATAGTATCTGTGAAATCAAATTGACGATAATCGCTAGAAATTAAGTGTCCCCAACTGAGCAAGCCAGAGGCGACAGCGGCAAGGACCAAAATTCCCTCTGTGACAAAATGGAGAAAAAAAAAAAACCTTGGGAGAAACCAGGCTCAGTTGGGGGGCCATTTCTCCTCTGGCCAGACGAAACCCACAGTTCAGTTCCAACCCCAGCCATGTCAGATTGTGCAAACAGCTTATCTGATTCCATGGTCTTTCGATTCGATGAGGCATTTTAATGTATAATTGAATGTATTTGTTTTATTCATTATTTGCATTTATTGTCTATTTTTATAATATATATTTGTTTATTATAATTTTAATTTATAGTTTAATTCATTTAATATATTTCTGTTGTGTGTGTGTATATATATATATATATATATATATATATATATATATATACAACAGAAATATATTAAATGAATTAAACTATAAATTAAAATTATAATATATATATATATATATATACTGTATATCATACTATTTATTATTTTAAAATGTATTTATTCATTTTTCATATTTGTATATTATTGTTTTAATTAAAGTTTTAAATGTATAAATTTATTATATTTCTATTTTTATATTGTTGCAATTTCTAACAATAATAGTATTATGTAGTTAGGTATTTTATTATATTCTTTGTTATTTTGTTTTATTTTAGTTTAATTGTATTTTTAGTCGAGGTCTTCACTGGGGATATGTTCCCGGGGCTCATCCAGGTGTCCCGGCCTCCACTGATGATCAGGGCCGCAGACATCTCCTGGCGCCGATCCACCATCCGATCCGGACACGGACTGAGAAACAGAATAAGAAAGAAACAGACAAATATTAGCATAGATGCCATTCTTCTTACGATGTAACGAGTACATCGTGTGTTATGGGGAGTGTTCCCAGTTCCGGTTGATCTAATTAATGCAGCCTAACAATCCTTTAACGGATTTGAATAATAGAAGCGTATTAGTGTGTTATGTGTAAGCCAAGTTAAAGAAATGTGTCTTTAATCTAGATTTAAACTGACAGAGTGTGTCTGCCTCCCGAACAGTGTTAGGTAGATTGTTCCAGAGTTTGTGTGCTAAATAGGAAAAGGATCTGCCGCCCGCAGTTGATTTTGATATTCTAGATATTATCAAACGGGCCAGAGTTTTGAGAACGCAGCGGACGTGGAGGACTATAATGTGATAAGAGCTCGCTCAAGTACTGAGGAGCTAAGCCATTCAGGGCTTTATAAGTAATTAACAAGATTTTAAATTATGTTTTATTAACAAAGTTCGGGAGGAGCACGTTCAGATAATTAACCTAATTAACACGAGAGGAGCACAATCAGTAATCAACCCAGCTAACAAGATAAGAGGTGTGTATATATACACAGCAGACTCACCTCTGTTCCTTGACAGTTTTCCAGCATCCCTCCGCCACCCCTTCTCCGCACTTACATCTATTCCTGTCCTAACCTTACACAGTATGTGTTTACACGGTGTTTTAAATCATGGTGGGTGAGGGCGTTTTCGTACGCATTTAACCAATCAGCTAAAGTCAATCCAAACTAAAGTTCCGGGAACTAAAACAGTTCCTAGTTCCCGCGGTGCGAACACGCCAAAAAAGAAGGGCCGCAAAGAAATACAGCGCTGAGTATCATCAGCATAACAGTGAAAGCTAAGACCATGCCTCCTAATAATATCTCCCAAGGGTAACATGTAAAGCATGAAAAGTAACGGCCCTAGTACTGAGCCTTGATGTACTCCATACTGCACTTGTGATCGATATGATACCTCTTCATTCACTGCTACGAACTGATGGCGGTCAGATAAGTACGATTTGAACCATGCTAAGGCACTTCCACTAATGCCAACAAAGTGTTCTAGTCTATTCAAAAGAATGTTGTGGTCGAGAGTGTCGAACGCAGTGCTAAGATCCAGTAGAACTAATAAAGAGATACAACCACGATCAGATGATAGAAGCAGGCCATTTGTAACTCTAATGAGAGCAGTCTCAGTACTATGATACGGTCTAAATCCTGACTGAAATTCCTCACAGATACCATTTTTCTCTACGAAGGAATATAATTGTGAAGATACTACCTTTTCTAATATCTTTGATAGAAAAGGGAGATTTGAGATCGGTCTGTAATTAACTAGATCTTTGGGGTCAAGCTGTGGTTTTTTAATGAGAGGCTTAATAACAGCCAATTTGAAGGCTTTGGGAACATATCCTAATGACAATGATGAATTAATAATAGCCAAAAGAGGATCAATGACTTCTGGAAGCAGCTCTTTCAGTAGTTTAGATGGAATAGGGTCTAACATACATGTTGTTGGTTTAGATGATTTAACAAGTTTATACAATGCTTCCTCTCCTATAGTAGAGAATGAGTGGAATTGTTCCTCAGGGGATCTATAGTGCACTATCTGATGCGATACTGTAGCTCACGGCTGCATGGTTACAATTTTATCTCTGCTAGTATCGATCTTGGATGTAAAGTAGTTCATAAAGTCATTACTGCTGTGCTCTTGGGAAATGCCAACACCTGTTGATGCTTTATTTTACGTTAATTTAGCCACTGTATTGAATAAATACCAGGGGTTATGTTTGTTTTCTTCTAGAAGAGTCAAATAGTAATCAGATCTAGCGGTTTTTAATGCTTTCTGTAGGATAGGATACTTTCCTGCCAAGCTATACGAAATACCTCTAGTTTTATTTTCCTCCAGCTGTGCTCCATTTTCCAGGCTGCTCTCATTAGGGTGCTCATTAGTATGCTCATTATACCACGGAGTCAGACTATTTTCTTTGATCTTCCTTAAGCGTAAAGGAGCAACTGTATCTAAAGTGCTAGAAAAGAGAGAGTCTAGATACACAAGACTAGATAATGATCTGATATATCATCACTTTGCTGCAGAATTTCAACACCACTAACTTCAATTCCATGTGAGAATATTAAATCTAGAGTATGATTTCGACAATGAGCAGGTCCTGAAACGTGTTGTCTAACCCCAATAGAGTTCAGAATGTCTATGAATGCTGATCCTAATGCATATTTTTCATTATCGACATGGATATTAAAATCGTCAACAATTAAGACTTTATCTGCAACCAGTACTAACTCAGATAGAGAATCAGCAAATTCTTTAATAAAGTCTGTATGGTGCCCTGGTGGCCTGTATACAGTAGCCAGTACAAACATCACAGGGGATTTATCACTAACACGTGTTTCTCTAGATAATGTTATACGCAGCACCATAACTTCAAACGAGTTATACTTAAAGCCTGCCCTCTGAGAAAAACTGAGAATATTGCTATAAATTGTAGCAACACCTCCCCCTTTACCTTTTGGACGTGGCTCATTTTTATAGCAGTAATCTTGGGGGGGTAGACTCATTTAAAGTAATGTATTCATCTGGTTTTAGCCACGTTTCTGAGCAAATCTAGGTTATGATCATTGATTAAATCGTTTACAAAAAGTGCTTTTGTAGAAAGGGACCTGTGTCAGAGAGTCACAGTCACCGGCGCCCACAGCAATCACCAGATCACAGTCACCTGAGTTCTAATCACCCGCACCTGTCAACCCTTATCAGCACTTCCATAAATACCCACTCTCTCTGACATTCATCGTCCGGTCTACGGTTCACATGCTGAAAAGTAACCTGACTCTATTATTACCTACTTACCTGTTGATTCGCTGAGTTTCTCCCCAGTTCCATCGACTTCTCTCCAAGACGAACTCCCAAGTCTCCTGATTCCTGATCTCCGACTATCCTGTATACAGAGAACGCTGTTATCTCCCCGTCTAGGCCTTCGGACATTATCTCACCCACGTCATTTTCTGCACATTCCAGTCATCCAATCATTCAATAAACATCACTGTCATTCACTCACCTGTGGTTTCTGTCTTTGTTTTTGACAGAAGACCGGACCAACACCGTTACACCCATGGATCCCGGCCTATGAGGGTGATTCGGCTGAGTGTGGCGGCTTCCTCCTACAGGTGGCTTTATATCTCGAGATGCAACCACAAAAATTTCCCACAGAGCGCTCCAAGGTGGCCTTTCTAATCTCCCTTCTAACCGGTTGAGCGCTGATATGGGCGAGAGCCATATGGGATGCCAATACTGCCATAATCAATTCCTATGAAGCCTTTACTCGTCATTTCAAAGAAGTGTTTGGATCATCCTCTGGAGCGCTCTCGGTGTCGGATCAGCTTCTACGCCTGCGTCAGGGTACTTCCTCTACCCACGAGTACACACTGCCATTCCGCACGCTGGCGGCTTCTAGTGGATGGAACGAGGCTGTGCTCATCAGAGCTTTTCGACAAGGGCTGGAAACAACCATCTGTACGCAGATGGCCATATATGACGATTCACTGGGATTGGAAGGTTTCATGCAGAGAGCCAATCGAATCTCCCAACTTTTATCAGCCTGCCAAACCCCCGAAGCTGCACACCAGCCAGTCTCACCCGCCACCAGCCCTCCAGTACCAGAACCCATGCAAGTAGACACAGCTCGTCTCACCAACAGGGAGAGAGTTCACCGACTGACATCAGGCCTCTGTCTCTACTGTGCATCGGCGGACCACTTCAACAGATCCTGTCCCATTCGACCCCCCCACGTCCAGTGGTGAGTACCCTTCAAGTAGATCCTGTCATTTCCAAGTTGTCTATGATCACGGTACAACTATTCACTGCAGCCCAATCCATTTCAGCCTCTGCCCTGGTCGACTCTGGTTCCTCGGGCAACTTCATCTCACAAGACCTCGCAACTCATCTATGCAACCCTTCAACGGCGTGCCCGGGAACTCCGAGTCGAAACCATCAACAGAAAGCCGCTAGGACGTGGGTGTGTCAGATTTGTGGTACTGGAATGATCCACTGTGGCTATCATTCTGGGGCGCCCCTGGCTTATTCTCCACGCACCAGAAATCAGATGGGAGACCAGTGAGGTAATCCCGATGGAGTGAATGGTGTCTACAAAATTGTCTCAAGGAAATTCCACGACCGCCTCTTAAGAACCCCATGGCTCAGGTCGCCTCCACGTTGGTTGAAAGCCCCGAGTCTGATGAGACTCCCACGAACCCATCTGATTACCGGGCGTTCCAGGATGTCTTCAGCAAACAGGCAGCCATGCAGTTACCACCTCATCGGCCATGGGACTGTGCTATAGATCTGCTGCCTGGATTCAAACTCCCCAAGGGTAGAGTATATCCACTGTCCATCCTGGAGCGCAAGGCCATGGAGGAATACATTAAGGAGGCTCTTAAACAGGGGCCATCCAGTTTTCCTGCAGCATCAAGTTTCTTTTTTGTGGGTAAGAAGGACGGGGGCTTGAGGCCATGTATCAATTATCGAGCGCTGAATGCCCAAACAGTAAAACTCCCATATCCACTTCCCCTGGTCCCGGCCGCTCTCGAGAAACTCCGTGGGGCCCGCATCTTCTCTAAGCTGGACCTGTGCAGCGCGTACAACCTCGTTCGCATCTGGGAAGGTGAAGAGTGGAAGATGGCATTCATTACTCCCTCTGGCCACTACGAATACCTTGTAATGCCGCATGACCTTGCCAACGCCCCTTCTGTGTTTCAAGAATTCATGAACGAGGTGTTCTGGGAATTCCTCCATCGCTTCGTCATAGTCTATATGATATCCTGATCTATTCCCGGAACCTGGCCGACCATCGCCAGCATGTTGCGCAGGTCCTCCAGAAACTTAGGCAACACCATCTGTACCTAAAGCTAGAAAAATGCGAGTTCCATCGCCCCACGGTGCAGTTCCTCGGGTACATCATAGGAGAGGATGGAATCCAGATGGACCAGGGGAAAGTCACCGCCGTCACCGACTGGCCAACTCCTCAGTCTGTTAAGGAACTCCAAAGGTTTCTGGGATTTGACAATTTCTATCGCCGGTTCATCAAGAATTTCAGTTTGCTCACAGCCCCACTCACCACCCTGCTCCGGAGAAAGCCCAAGTCCCTGTCCTTCGATTCCAGCGCCCATGAGGCATTCCAGCGCCTCAAGTAAGGGATAATCAATGGCTAGCTGTGCATTAAACGATTTGAATGCACGACGTGGAGGCGAAGAACTGCCCGACGTGCAGCGGTTGCTTCTGAGAAGTGCATTCAAATCGTTTAATGCTCAGCTAGCCGTTGATTATCCCGTTTATGCCATGGTCATTTCCCAGCATTCACATATTAAAGAAGTTAATAATATTTGCGCTGCGATATTTGACCAGAACGATAAAAATGATGGTTATTTTCGTCTGTATTACTATTAAACTCTAACTGTATGTTACTATGGTTACCAATGTATATAGGAAGCGCATTAATATAGAACGTGATTAAACTGACCTGGAACTACCTGTGCGGTTCAACGAATTTAATCAACACCTGCCAGCCAATCAGAATCAAGTATTCAGACAGACCATGGCATAAGACCGCATTCAGTACGGCTCCCATCCTTCGTCATCCAGACCCCCATGTGCCATTCGTGCTGGTAGTCGATGCCTCCACCACAGGGGTCGGGGCTGTGCTGTCCCAGCAGTATGGTGAGCCTCCCCGCCTCCAGCCTTACACTTATTACTCCAAGAAACTGACCCCAGCGGAGCATAATTACGACATCGGCAACAGGAAGCTATTAGCCATCAAGCTGGCCCTGGAGGAGTGGCGGCATTGGCTGGAGGGAGCCAACCATCCATTTACAGTTATCACAGATCATAAAAATCTCCAGTACCCCAGACAAGCCCGCTGGGCCCTGTTCTTCACCAGGTTTAATTTCACCATCACCTACCGTCCCGGAAATCGTAACTGCAAGCGAACGCCTTATCCCGTCTCCACTCTCCTGACTCTCCCACAGACCTGGAACCAATTCTCCCTCCAGCCCTCGTAGTCAACCCCATCATTTGGGACCTGGACAAGGACATCAGAGAACACTCACAGAACCTGCTCCGCTGGGAAGTCCAGAAGGGAAAACTTAAGTTCCATCCACCCTACGGCAATCCCTTCTGGGCTCAGTCCATTCGGTACCGGGCTCTGGACATCCAGGCAGATCAACGGACCCTCTCGCTCCTCCAAGCTCGGTACTGGTGGCCCAGTATGTCCCGTGATGTCACCAGGTACGTCCGTAGCTGCTCAGTCTGTGCCACGTCATCGACTCCCCGTCACTTACCTGTGGGCAAGCTTGTGCCTCTCCCCATTCCACGTAGACCCTGGTCCCACATCGGAATAGACTTTGTGACCGATCTCCCTTAGTCCGAAGGAAACACCTGCATCCTGGTAGTAGTGGACCGCTTTTCAAAAGCATGCAAACTAATTCCTCTCCGTGGTTTGCCAACAGCCCTAGAAACGGCGGAACATCTATTCCACAACGTTTTCAGGAACTTCGGAGTACCAGAGGACATTGTGTCAGATCATGGTCCACAATTCATTTCCCACGTGTGGAAAGACTTCTTCCGCCTGCTTGGAGTCACAGTAAGCCTATTTTCCGGATATCATCTGCAAACGAATGGCCAGACTGAGCGGAAGATCCAAGAGCTCGGACGGTACCTCCGGGCATACTGCCAAGAAGACCAATACAGCTGGAGCCGTTTCCTCCTGTGGACCGAGTATGCACAAAATTCCCTCTGTCAGAACACCACAGGCCTCACGCCATTCCAGTGCATACTCGGCTACCAACCACCGCTCTTCCCATGGATGGGAGAGCCATCGGAGGTTCCAGCTGTGGACCACTGGTTCCGAGTGAGCAAGAGAGTATGGGACTCAGTGCACATCCACCTGCAGCGGGCAGTACGGAGACACAAGGCCTTCGCGGACACCCGGCGCACTCCAAATCCCAGATACCACCCTGGAGACCGGGTGTGGTTATCCACCTGAGATCTACGGCTCCGCCTGCCCTGTAAGAAGCTGAGTCCCCGCTACATTGGCCCGTTCAAGATCCAGAGGCAGATCAACGAAGTCACTTACCAGCTCCAACTACTCGCTTGGTATCGAATTCATTCCACATTTCCCTACTCAAACCCTGTTCCTCTGTCACCCCAGATCAGCACGAGCCGGACGAGCCTCCTCCTCTTGAAATCATGGATTAACCCTCGATCTACCAGGTCCACGACATCTTGGATTCATGGCGACGTGGCGGCCGGCTGGAATACCTCGTAGACTGGGAGGGCTACGGTCCGGAGGAGAGATCCTGGGTGGCCCGGGATGATATCCTTGATCCCATGTTATTACAAGAGTTCCATCGCAACCATCCTGATCGTCCCGCACCCAGAGGCCGAGGTAGCCCCCGTCGCCGTGCCAGAGAGTCACAGCCACCGCCGCCCACAGCAATCACCAGATCAAAGTCACCTGAGTTCTAATCACCCGCACCTGTCAACCCTCATCAGCACTTCCATAAATACCCACTCTCTCTGACATTCATCGTCCGGTCTACGGTTCACATGCTGAAAAGTAACCTGACTCTATTACCTACCTGTACCTACTTACCTGTTGATTCGCTGAGTTTCTCCCCAGTTCCCAAGTCTCCTGGTTCCTGATCTCCGACTATCCTGTATACAGAGAACGCTGTTATCTCCCCGTCAAGGCCTTCGGACATTATCTCACATCAAGATACTGACCCACGTCATTCTAAGCACATTCCAGTCATCCGATCATGCAATAAACATCACTGTTATTCACTCACCTGTGGCTTCCGTCTTTGTATGTGACAACCTGATATTCAGTAAGCCAAGTTTTATCAATTGTTTCTCTGTATTGTAAACATTTTTTATTTGTTGAACATCAATTGAATTGTTACTCTTAATTTGGTTTGGACGTTTTCTGTATTTTCTAGTTCGGGGAACAGACACAGTCTCTATAGTGTGATATCTAGGTGAAGGAGTCTCTATGTGCTGAGAATTAACTGACTTCTGTGAGGTGAGGAGGCTAGCAGATGGTCGGTTTAACCAGTCTGTCTGCTTCCTGACCTGGGCCCCAGTTAGTCAAGTACGAAACAATCTTACTGAATTTACGTTTAGCATTAGCCAACACTTTTAAATTTGCCAGGATGTCAGGCGCTCTGGCTCCCGGTAAACAATGGACTATGGTGGCTGGTGTCTCTATTTTCACGTTCCGTACAATAGAATTGCCAATTACTAGAGCACATTCATCAGGTTTCTCAGTGGGTGTATTACTGAGTGGGGAGAACCTGTTTGATGTTTTGATCGGAACGGACCCGCGACTATGCCGCCTCACTGTCACCCAGTTGCCCTGCTGCACGGGCTCTACTGGAACCGAACAATGTACATGACTTGCTGAACTAGTCGCATCCAAAGCCGTATCTACAGCCCTCACATTCTTACTGACCTCAGTTAAAGTTTGGATGCGTGTCTCTAGTTCTAAAATCTTCTCTGTCAGCCTAACTATAACCCTGCATTTATCACATGTGAATCCCTCATCGCTGACAGAGAGAGATAAACTGTACATGTGACATAAAGTGCAAATAACGAGAAGGAGAAACCATTACTCACCGTGATAGATTAATGATTCACTTACCACTCTTGTCTGATGAACTCATGAGTTCAAACGGAGTGAGAGAGAGATGAAACGGAGCGAGAAAAAAGAAAACAATAATAGGCGAGTGGAACGCGAGTGGAAACGTGAATGACAAGCTATAACTGGCTAATGAATGTTAACGCATGGCGCAAGCATTGCATTTGCGATTTTAGATTAAAAGCGAACGATCAAATTAGTCAGATTATTTTGATAGATAATATCAGAAATATAGAGGGAATTAAGTTATATTTTATCACTTTAAACAACAGAGAGTGATAATAAGATAGAGTTTCAGCAGAAAAGCAAAGCTACACGGAGCTACAATCACAAACCTCTCAGCAAACCACTCAGCAGAACGGCAGACAGAAGCAATCGAGCCAGTTTGTCAGTATGTATATTCTATGGGAAAAAAGCTGTTTAAAGGGTCTGAAAGTGGCTAAATCTAGTGCTAAAGTCGCGCTCGTGTGTGTGTGTGAGACGCGGGAGCTGATGGCAGAGGGCGGTGTATATTTGTGGCAGTCAATGTGGATATCGTGGATAAGTTCTACTCATGTTCTACTACAAACCCAATTCCAAAAAAGCTGGGACACTGTACAAATTGTGAATAAAAAAGCAAATGCAATAATTTACAAATCTCATAAACTTATATTTTATTCACAATAGAATATAGATAACATATAAAATGTTGAAAGTGAGACATTTTGAAATGTCATGCCAAATATTGGCTCATTTTGGATTTCATGAGAGCTACACATTCCAAAAAAGTTGGGACAGGTAGCAATAAGAGGCTGGAAAAGTTAAATGTACATATAAGGAACAGCTGGAGGACCAATTTGCAACTTATTAGGTCAACTGGCAACATGATTGGGTCTAAAAAGAGCCTCTCAGAGTGGCAGTGTCTCTCAGAAGACAAGATGGGAAGAGGATCACCAATTCCCCCAATGCTGCAGCGAAAAATAGTGGAGCAATATCAGAAAGGAGTTTCTCAGAGAAAAATTGCAAAGAGTTTGAAGTTATCATCATCTACAGTGCATAATATCATTCAAAGATTCAGATAATCTGGAAAAATCTCTGTGCGTAAAGGGTCAAGGCCGGAAAACCATACTGGATGCCCGTGATCTTCGGGCCCTTAGACGGCACTGCATCACATACAGGAATGCTACTGTAACGCCATGTCATCCGGACTAAAGAGGACAAGGACAACCCAAGTTGTTATCACCGCTCAGTTCAGAAGCGTCTCTGATGGTATGGGGTTGCATGAGTGCGTGTGGCATGGGCAGCTTACACATCTGGAAAGGCACCATCAATGCTGAAAGGTATATCCAAGTTCTAGAACAACATATGCTCCCATCCAGACGTCGTCTTTTTCAGGGAAGACCCTTGCATTTTCCAACATGACAATGCCAGACCACATACTGCATCAATTACAACATCATGGCTGCGTAGAAGGATCCGGATACTGAAATGGCCAGCCTGCAGTCCAGATCTTACACCCATAGAAAACATTTGGCGCATCATAAAGAGGAAGATGCGACAAAGAAGACCTAAGACAGTTGAGCAACTAGAAGCCTGTATTAGACAAGAATGGGACAACATTCCTATTCCTAAACTTGAGCAACTTGTCTCCTCAGTCCCCAGACGTTTGCAGACTGTTATAAAAAAGAAGAGGGGATGCCACACAGATGTGAGATGTGTTGATTCCATGAAATTTAAAATCAACTTATTTTTCCCTTAAAATGATACATTTTCTCAGTTTAAACATTTGATATGTCATCTATGTTGTATTCTGAATAAAATATTGAAATTTGAAACTTCCACATCATTGCATTCTGTTTTTATTCACAATTTGTACATTGTCCCAACTTTTTTGGAATCGGGTTTGTAGTTCTGCAGCTTCAGTTTCAGAACTTACATCTATCCTATCCATCTTCAGCATCACGCTTAGTAACACATACAGCGGTGCCCTCATCACAGTGCAACAGTAAAAAGGGACCCCTCTCAAACAGTGTCGCGTTCTGAACGTTGTTTAAGCGACATATGTATTGCGGTATTGTAAAAAGGTTTAGATTAAGTTGACACGTTCCTGCAAAGTTAGTAGAATATATGTAGTAGTATAGTAGTAGTCAGTAGAATATATGTTGGGTGACCAACACAATAAGGAGTTAGTAGATATGAAGCAGACAGTCTACTAATACTTTTATGAGAGTTTGTTGACATGTAGTTGCAACATTACTTAGTGTCAACAGAATGATCAAAAGGGACCATCAAAATAAAGTGTTACCAAAAATTCATATCATAACAAAAATAAACACCGGTATACTGCCCAGCACTACTCACACCTGTAAAGAAAATGTGGTTGTTAATCCCAAAAACTGAGAGTGTGAATGTAGCCTCTGATTCTAGCAGACAATTTGTCAGTCCGTAGTAAACATGTAAAACACCACCAGTCAGAACATACAGTATTTGATGTTTTACATATGTTGAGCAAGACTTGGGTTAAGCCTGGTTGGATTTTTAAATTATGACATTATCTTCATGACAAATAAGCAAAACAATTAATGATATTTACAAAAATATTCAAAGATGACAAAGACATACTCAAACTTCAATGTCTATGCCAAATAAATGATAAACTTAAAATTTTATTTTGGGGGATTTTTTATTTTGAGATTTTGTGAAATATGACCCAGACATGTTTTCTTTTGATTGCATCTTGCTAAGGCTTTTCTAAACTGCCAATCAGAAATCACGAGTAGGCATTTTTTCTTTATTTATATGCAAGACAAACAAACATTTACAAATACAGGAGCAATACAGATAAGGGGATTACATTACATAAGAAAAGTCTAGAAATGGCAGAAAATTCTTAACAATGTTGAGTTCTCCTAAAATATAATGCTTGGCTTTGCAAGTTCTAGCTTTCATTAACATTAATCTAAAGTATCAAATTGGAGGATAGAGTGTCAGTAATGTATAATGATAAGATTAAACACTCAATTTTCAGTTAAAGGCATTTCATTATTGAATTCAGAGATGTCATTGTCTAGCTCAGTTTAGTTTAAATAGTATCTGTGCAATCAAATCGGCGATAATCGCTAGAAATTAAGTGTCCCCAACTGAGCAAGCCAGAGGAGACAGCGGCAAGGAACCAAAACTCCCTCTGTGACAGAATGGAGAAAAAAAAAACCTTGGGAGAAACCAGGCTCAGTCGGGGGGCCAGTTCTCCTCTGACCAGACGAAACCCGCAGTTCAAAAGTTTATATTTCTATTTTAATTTTGTTGCAATTTCTAACAATAGTAGTATTATGTAGTTAGGTATTTTATTATATTTTAGTTATTTTGTTATTTTTGGTTGATATATCTGGGGATTAAGCAGACAGTCTACTAATACTCTAATGACTGCTACATGCAGTTGCAAAGTTACTTACTGTTAGTAGAATGTCTAAAGTGGACTATCGATATAAAGTGTTACCATGTTAATACTGATGTCTCTATAAAATTGCCCCCCCCAATATTTAACCATTGACTATAGCCGTTCAACATTAAAGTATAATTGGGCCATCAATTTTAACAGGAGGGGATATGTGGATGTGGGGGTGCTCGTCATGACACACATACTGATATATATATAAGTATAACTGATATAGGATTATAATTTATTTACTTTTCCCTTTTTATTCGAAATATTCCGAAACGTGTTAACTATAACATGAAATATCTCGATTCTCAAATATGTGTAAGTAGATGCATTTTGCACCTTTATATATTATATCTATAATGGGCAATGGGCAAAGTAGCCTAATAGTGTAATCTATTAACTACGCATAAAAACCCGTCTTTTTACTTAAGTACCAGATATGGGTTTCATGCCATAAAATATTTTTAATACGATTGACTTTGAATTTAATATGAATTTAATAGAAACATTGTAATTTACAAATTATAACTCTTTCATTGTACAGAAAGTAAAGAACATTTACATTATCAAAGAACGTTTTAAGCACTCTCAAAAACTCTCATTATAATCACTGACGCTGTTTACACTGTGAAATAAATATCCTACTTACATCGTATGTACAACAACTTTGTTGTTTCTGATGAGAGAAACATCAGAGAGCAGAATTCCTTCAGCGAACGCTTTTGGAAGCTGCTGTTGTGAACTTTTATCTTCTACGAAGCAGAGACCAGGAGACGTTGGGATATCTTTCATCCAGAAGTTACTCTTTATTGAGAACTCGCTGCGCGTCGCTGTAGTCATCCAAGTCTAACTAAAAGCAGTGATACATTGTAGTTTTAAATACATTTAGGGGGCAGTGCTTAGGAGTGAAAACAAAGCACCTGGGTGACGACCTTTAAGCATGCAAATGAGGTATTCAGGTATAGAATCCTGCCCCATTTAACCACTCCTAATCTAATCAGCCTAACTGCCCAAAGATTGGGGCAGGGGCATCAAGAGCAATTACAAACAAAAGGCAAGAGTCTCCATCGTCTGGCTCATTAGACTTACAATAAGAGAACAGGAACTGGCAGGGACCTCTTGAATCGTTCATCTGATGTCATCATCTTCACCATAAATGCTAAATACAATGTATATAACTTCTTCAGTTTGTACACTATTACATTGGAATCTAAATTAAACATTTAAATAAATTTGTAATCCCACAATTCCCCCTTTGAGAGTTCTAATAACTCTCACAAAATACAAATTTAGACACTTAAAAGTTCATTCTTGTAACATGTGATCGTTACAGGCACATAGCACTTGTTCTGTGTTGATTGTCTGTAGGGACGAACTGCATGCTGACACAGAAACAAACATGCAGCTCCGTGAAGTTCTTAATAGTCTTTTCTGGTTGGAACTGTCATTTCTCGTGATGGGCGTGAGTCATTTGTTGCATGAAACACTTGATACTAACAGGTTTCCGAACCATGAAGAATTATCTTCAGCCATCAGGTGTAATTTTGCTGAAAGATCAAGAATGTCTTGATCATGTTGCTGGATGACTGAAGTTCTCGTATGTGATTCTCTGCGTTGTGTATTTTTTTCTTTGTTCTGTCTTCCGTGACAGTTGGCTCGGCAGTGGGTCTCGTTGTCTTTTAGAGGTTGTGGCTTCATACGCAGGTGAGGAGTTCGGTGCGCATGGGTCTTGGAACAGCCATCAAGTGGTATCTGCACAGAGGAAGAAAGAAAACAAAAGACAGCAGTATTTGTTCTAAAGACTACAAACATTAGGGTTGTATCCTCTGTTCAATCTGCGTCTGCTATTGTTGTTCCTTCTTTCCCTATTTCTTAATTCCTGTGACACCTAAAGAACAGTGAGGTGAGGGTGGACTAGTGGATGGGGAAGGCCTATGAGGGGATGTTCACCGCAGGGTTGGCCCCCGAAGCCTGTTGCTCTGGTTCTTCCCTGGGCTCCTCACTGGTCCATGTGTCCTAACCTATCCCTGTAGGTGGAGGAACAACTTTACAGTGTGACACATGAGTCCAAGTTTTCCTTCCTGACACAATACTGCAGCTGCTGTAATCAACATCACTTGATGTGGTCCGTACCACTTAGGCTCTAATGGCTTGTTTCTGAACGACTTTATCATGACCCAT
This sequence comes from Onychostoma macrolepis, assembly GCF_012432095.1. Taxonomy (NCBI): domain Eukaryota; kingdom Metazoa; phylum Chordata; class Actinopteri; order Cypriniformes; family Cyprinidae; genus Onychostoma; species Onychostoma macrolepis. The sequence goes on along the minus strand of NC_081163.1, from coordinate 22,528,916 downwards.
TGACCTGGGATGATAGTGTGTCCACCTTCTAGTGGAGTCTGCCAACACGACTCAACTCTCTCTCTGGCACTCTGTACTGCCTTTGTGAGGTTTTCACAGTAAGCGATCAGGGCATCTGAAGCAATGTGAACATCAGCATTTCTAAGATCAATCACACCTGGCATCTGCATAGGACGCCCAGTAATAATTTCATGAGGGCTCAGTCCTACTGATCTGTTAGGTGACGCTCTCATACTACACAGTACTGCGGGCAGTGCTTCAACCCATGGTACTCCTTCCTGATGCATTTTGCTTAGCCTGGTTTTGATTGTTCTGTTTGATCGTTCAACCTGTCCTGATGCTTGTGGCCTATAGGGACAGTGAAGGTTCCACTTAATCTTCAACATTCTAGACACTTCCTTGACTACCTGTCCTGTGAAATGGGTACCTTGATCTGAGTCAATGCAATCTGGTAATCCCCATCTGGGAATGAAATCAGTAACAAGACATTTAGCAGTATGTGCAGCTGTAGCACGCCCTGTTGGATAAGCTTCTACCCATCTTGAGAATTTGTCTATTACTACCAAAACGTCAGTTTTTCCTTTACAAGGGGGCAATGATATGTAATCAACTTGCAGGTGACGAAATGGCCCTGGTGGAGCTGGGGTATGTGCTGCTGGTGTGGTGGCTGCTGGTACCTCATTTTTCTGACATGTTACACATCTCTTGACTGTTTCAGTGGCTATGTTTCTGAATTTTGGATTCCACCATTGATTTGAGAACCTGTGATTCATCGTTGCTGGACCACTGTGACCCAAATTGTGTATTTGTTGAGCCAAATATGGCAACAGTGATTCGGGAGCAACATACTTTCCCCCTTTGGTCCAGCAGCCGGATGAATCCACAGTGGCTCCTTTTTCTAACCATGTCCATGCTTCATATAGAGGAACGTCTTTATACAGATCAATGATTGATTCCGGAGGTAGAATTGTCTTCTGTGCTGTACTACCTGAACACACTTGTACAGTTGCATAGAAACAAGCCTGTTTAGCCGCTACATCAGCAAGAGCATTACCTTTAGCTTCCGTAGTATTAGTTGTGAGGTGTGCTTTCACTTTGATCACCGCTAATTTCTTTGGGAGTTTCATGGCAAACATTAAATCTTTCACTAATCCAGCATGCTTAATGGGGGATCCAGCAGAAGTTAGAAATTGTCTGGTTTGCCAAATAACACCAAAATCATGAATTACCCCAAAAGCATACCTGGAATCTGTGTAGATATTTGCAACTGATCCTGAAGCTAGCGTGCATGCTCTTGTTAAGGCTACTAGTTCTGCAGCTTGAGCTGAAAAATGATCTGGAAGACGACCTGAAGCAACTACTTCAGTGGTGGAAGTTACTGCATATCCTGCTCGTCTGTTACCTTCAATAACTTGAGCTGAACCATCAACAAACAACTCCAATTCTGCGTTCTCTATGGGAGTTTCTGCTATTTCACTTGTCGCTGCATATGTAAGCGTAACACAATCATGAGTCATTTCACCTTCACCCTCTAACACAACTTCAGTCATTGCAGACATCATACATGAGGATGGGTTCGTGACTGGTGCACGCTGTATAACAATGTTCGGGGCTGTGAGCGTTGCTAACCAATTTCCCCAACGGGAGGAGGTGACAGAAGTGACTTTTGCTTGATTCATTAGTGCAGACACTGCGTGAGGGCATTTTACATTTACATTCTGACCTAACACCATTCCTGATGAAGCCTGAAGCGCTAGATGAACTGCCTGTACTGCTCTGAGGCATGGGCCCATACCTTGAGCGACTATGTCAAGTTTACCAGAATAGTAATGAATTGGGCGTAAGCTGCCCCATGATCTTGCATTAGACATGCAGTCATAAAGCCTAAGTGTTCATGGACATAAAGCACAAAGGGTCTATCTGATTGGGCAATTCCTAATGCTGGTGCTTGACATAGTGCTCTCTTCAAATCATTAAAAGCTTTGAGATGAATTTCTTCCATACAAACAGTATCTGAATCTTTACCATGGCCTTTCAACAACTCATAGAGAGGCTGCGTAATCGAGGCATAGTCTTCAATCCAAGGTCTACAGTAACCTGCTGTTCCTAAAAATGAGCGGAGTGTTTTAATGGTAGTAGGCGGAGGTATGGCTTTGACTGAAGCCGCTCGATCCTGTGTAATGGATCTATTTCCTGCACCAATTGTTTGACCCAGAAATGTGACTTGCTTTTTAGCAATTTGAGCTTTGTGAAAGCTGCATTTGTGTCCTTTTTTATGCAAATAGTCCAACAATGCTGTCAATTCAATTTGATGTACCTCGTGGTCTGTTGAGGCAAGCAAAATATCATCGACACATTGAATCATAGTGGACTGTTTGACTGGACATTCTGGGTCACACAAATCACGTCTGACAGCCTGATGATATATAGTTGGGGAGTTTTGAAATCCCTGTGGCAATCGTGTCCACTGGTATTGTTCATAGTCAACTGTGAAAGCTAACCATGACTGGCTGTCAGAGTGCAACGGTACAGAAAAGAATACATTAGACATATCAATTACTGAAAAATCTTACAATCTAATGGTAAGCCATTACAAATTGTAGATGGATCTGCCACTAGGGGGGTGATTTTATCAATATGTTTATTGGCTACTCTGTAGTCTATTGTAAGTCTCCATGCCCCATTTGATTTCTTGATGGGCCATATGGGTGAATTACATGGACTGTTGGTTTTAATTAGCACTCCTTGCTTCAGCAACTTTTCTACAATAGGTTTGATTCCTGTATAGCTTCCTTATTAATCGGATATTGTTTGGTGACCGGAGGTGGATTTCCGTCAATTTAACTGGTTCTACACCTGTTAACAAACCACAATCATCCTTGTCTTTAGCCCAAATTAGATGATTCTGTAAGAAAGCATACTCAGTAGGGATTGCATTATTGGTAGAAACTTGTGCTGAGGAAATTTTTATGCTAGCGGATTCTGAGGACACGTCTAACGTTAGATGTACTTGTCTCAGAAGATCCATGCCTAAAATTGCACCTGTATTTAATGGAGCACATAGCAATTTTGTAGTCAGAGTTTTTGGGCCAAATTGTACCTCTATGGGCGGGGTTTCATACAAAACAGAATCTTCACCTATTACGCCAGTTAAACAAAGTTTGGTTTTCTTGTATGGGATGTTTAAAACTTGTGCCAATTTTGTAGGAATTACTGTACACTCTGCACCTGTATCAAGCAAAAATCAATCTCTTTCTCTTTACGCTACCTTTCACAAAAATTATTTTGTCATTGTGATGGATTACAGGGGAAAGGTAGCTACTCACAGCCCCAACAATTAGTTTTTCCTGGTCTTGTTGTGCTCTTACAAGAGCCTGTACGAGCTGTCCTAAAGTTTCAGTGGTCACTGGCGGAACTACTTCAGGGTTGTAGGCAGGCTGAGGAGGAGCACAATTATGCATAGCATTTCTTTTACTATCTTGCAACTTCTTCCTACACTCTTTCTCCCAATGTCCTAATTTTTCACAGTAGTTGCATTTGCCTTCTCTTTTAGACCATCTCTTGTCTTGTTTTGTTGTGTTAAACGTAGCTGCTGCTACTCTCACTTTTGCTTTGACATCAGCATCTCTTTCCCATGTAGCTAACCTGTCTAGGTTACTTCTGAGAGTTCTGTTAGACCAAGTTAGATCTAAGAATGGTAAAGCTTTTCTGTATTCGGCTACAAGGCCATCTGACCAGATACGAACTAGGGGTCCCTTGTCATCTAGCACACTTTCAGGGTCATCAACAATTCCACTGTAAATTACAGCTGACTGACAAAATCTCTCAGTATATTCACTCACAGTTTCTTCTTTCTTTTGCACACAGGTAGTAATTCTAGACCAATCAATTTTGGGTCCTAAGATATTCTTTAGGATTTTCAAAATACCTTCTCTTAAATCACCTTTACTTGCATGTCGCAGTTCAGAAGTAACAGCAGATTCAAAACTGTTGAATTCAGATTCAGTTAGAATTTGTGACATCAACTGCGTTACCTCTGTTAAAGACATGTCGTAAAGGCGCATTTTACTGATCAATACTCTTCTAAATTCAGAAAAATGTGTGCGTGCTGAGGGTAAGCTCTGAGACAGTCTCTCTATATCTTTAGGTCCTAGTGTTTTGGCAACAGTTTGTACTTGCACAACAGAAGAGTTGAGGGGAACACTTTCAGTTTCCTCAATTCTGAGAGATCTTCTCCGAGCACCACAAACATTGACCGAATTTACAGGCACATCAATTACTGATTGGAGAGCTACATCTCTTTCAAAGAATGCTTGTAAATCAGGGTAAATTTTATCCGGCTGACTAACTTCCACATCAGTTTTTGCTGCAGCTTTGTTGCGGTTCAATTTCTTAGTCAAAGAGGACACTCTAGCTTGAAGCTCATTGTTCTGTTTCTCTAGCTCTGAGTTACGCTGAGATTGTTGTGTAGCTAGTGCTAAACCAAATTCTCTGTGGCAGCAGATAATGCCTTTCACGTTGTTCTTGCGAACACATGCTCCTAATACCTTTTTACACTCATCTACAGACCAAGTCTTATCTGGATGGATCTCATATTTCTGAATTAGTTCTTGTCTAACTTTTTCAGTGACTATTAGGTTCATTTGCACTCCTAACAGTGATTTGAATTCGCTATCTGACCACAAAGGAGTCGCAAGACCACCCTTTTCTGTTGTTGGAATCAGCCTAGCATTCCTTCTAACCATTTTGTACGTTTCTTCTGTACCACACAAACAAAAACACTAAAACTTCTCTGATCAACAGAGGGTACACTTGTTAACACAGCTTAACTATTGTTAACACACAATCAAAACACTAAAACTCTGATCAACAGAGGATAAACCAAAATTATTAGCATGAAATGCTAAACTTCTCTGTGAAAAGAGGATAAACCAAAATAACTAGCACATAAATGCCAATCTTCCCTGCCTACACAGAACAGAGGATAAAACAATATTAGCACTTGATGCTAAACTTCCCTGCCTGGACAGAGGGTAACTTCATCTCTAAAAGTACATTTTTAGAGGAAAACTTAGTTAACCAAACCCTACAGCTGTCTGTTAACTCTTCTCTGTCGGCGCAGAGGATAAACAAATTTGTACTGGTCTTAAAGGTTCTTTTGGATTAGAGACAGCACTCACCACAACCTTGGTTGAGAGAAAAATTCAGTCTGGAAATCTTTTGTTCAGCTTGAAGTTTTCGCTGGATTCCAAAAGATGCAGTCTGGAAGCAGATCTTTGTTTGAGCTTGAAGTTTTCAATCTGGATTCAGGTGAGGAAGCTGGAACTCTATCCGGGTCACGGCACCATCTGTTGTGAACTTTTATCTTCTACGAAGCAGAGACCAGGAGACGTTGGGATATCTTTCATACAGAAGTTCCTCTTTATTGAGAACTCGCTGCGCATCGCTGTAGTCATCCAAGTCTTACTAAAAGCAGTGATACATTGTAGTTTTAAATACATTTAGGGGGCAGTGCTTAGGAGTGAAAACAAAGCACCTGGGTGACGACCTTTAAGCATGCAAATGAGGTATTCAGGTATAGAATCCTGCCCCATTTAACCACTCCTAATCTAATCAGCCTAACTGCCCAAAGATTGGGGCAGGGGCATCAAGAGCAATTACAAACAAAAGGCAAGAGTCTCCGTCGTCTGGCTCATTAGACTTACAATAAGAGAACAGGAACTGGCAGGGACCTCTTGAATCGTTCATCTGATGTCATCATCTTCACCATAAATGCTAAATACAATGTATATAACTTCTTCAGTTTGTACACTATTACATTGGAATCTAAATTAAACATTTAAATAAATTTGTAATCCCACACTGCATTCAAAATACACTTGACTCAAAAATCTGAGGGGGCACGTGCCATAAAAAGAGGCTGTTTTGAAAATGTTGCACACATGCTTTATATCTAGTCCCACCATGCAAAGGCAAATGTTACCATGCCCTAAGATAATGAAGAATGCCACAACTAGAATGCCATTCAGCCACTCACATACTGCTGTTTATTGTTGCATTTTGCAAACTGTTTCATGTACTATTTTATAGATACATTAATATAGTCTGCAGTAACCAGTAACTCTACTAGTAATGCTAGTATTCCATCTGTGTGCATGTGTGAGTGTTTAAGACTATACTCCTACATTTTTTTATTAACTTTTTATTCATTACAAATTCAAAGCCATATACATACATCACAGACACACAAACACGTTTGTTTTTGTGAATTGTGGGGACATTCCATAGGCGTAATGGTTTTTATACTGTACAAAACATATTTTCTATCGCCCTACACCAGGGGTGTCAAACTCAGTTCCTGGAGGGCCGGAGCCCTGCAGAGTTTAGATGCAAACCTAATTGAACACACCTGATCGAGCTAATCAAGTCATTCAGGTTTATTTGAAAACTAGATGGTTTGTGTGTTGGAGCAGGGTTGGAACAAAACTCTGCAGGGCTGCGGCCCTCCAGGAACTGAGTTTAACACCCCTGCCCTACACCAGCCCTAAACCTACCCCTTACAGGAAACTTTGTGTCACAGATCGGCCAGGTTCAGTATAATCCATTCTTCTATAATCGGCCAGTATAATCTATTCTTCCAGTGAGGTGTGTGCTTCTCCCAGCTTCCACAAGTTCCTGGCAAGGCAAATCACATTCCCTCTAGTTCTCGTCTCCTATACTAACAGTACCATTGCAGTTTCTACTCCCCTGCATCTGCCCATTTACTCAGCTGTTTAATAAAACCTTCTGTTATTCATCTTATCATTTGTGTGAGTCTGCTTCTGTAACAGAAGACCGGACCTTCACCGAAGACACAGCATGAGTAATCCCGACCCCTTCCAGGAACTCGTGGATAACCTCCGACGAGTTCTTACTCCAGCACCAACACCAGCACCACCTTGAATACGTACCAGAGCACACACCTCACACAGGCGGAGGAACAGACTTCACTGGAGCAGACAGACTGGGGCACACTGTAGACGCACGGCGCCAGTCAAGGAGGTAAGTAGCAGGTAAGTCACTGTGATAGCATAAGGAGTCTACTTCGTATGAACGAGACCAGACAGTGAGGTGTGTGCTTATATACCGGTGTTGATTGGTGATTAGATGATGTGCAGGTGTGGCTGATTAGAACTTGGGTGAGAAAGTGCGTTGTGACTGGCTGGTGACAGAGCCTGGTAGATCTGTAACAAAAGGTGGTCGTGAGTAGTTTAAAAATACTTTAATATTATGTTAGTGCAGGTGCAAGATTATGTTTTTTCCTCTTTTCATCAATCTTTTTAGTTTGTGCCTATTTTTAGATAATGTTCGACTTTCTCCATAGCATTTTAAAGTGGCAGTTTCTCAATAGAATTCAAATAGATTGCATATTTTACCATCAGCTTCGTGATAGGAATGGCTCGCACAAATCTCCTCACACTTCTCGAGCGTGCTGGTGAACGCGCACAGAGTATGATCCGTGCACCGCTCGTGCACAATTAAAAGAACTGCATTTGTGCTGATAAGCGCTCCGTTCGGTTCGTACCTTGAGGTTAGCGCTTATAAAAGCACTGAAGGCGCGATTCAAATAATTAATAAATAGCCTGATTCTAGGTTTCCATTAACCGTGGTATAAATATTGGGGGGGTTATACTTGCTAGTTTTAGTTATTGGGGGGGGTTACCTCCCCCCATCCCCCCCACAAAATACGCCCCTGTATATCACCAGTATACATATATTTCCATCTTAATCCTTCAGTTGTCTAAACTCTACAGGGAGATTGCTCCTGAAGTCAAGTCAAGTCACCTTTATTTATATAGCGCTTTTACAATACAGATTGTGTCAAAGCACTTAACAGTATCAAATTGGAGGATAGAGTGTCAGTAATGTATAATGATAAGATTAAACACTCAATTTTCAGTTAAAGGCATTTCATTATTGAATTCAGAGATGTCATTGTCTAGCTCAGTTTAGTTTAAATAGTATCTGTGCAATCAAATCGGCGATAATCGCTAGAAATTAAGTGTAAACTGAAGCCACCTTAACTTAACTGAAGCAACCTGTCACTCTGTGTGTGTTTAGCTGCAGCAGTGGCGCATTCAGCAGGAGGAGGCTGCGGATTTGGAGGCTACTCTTGTTGCTTACGGGTTCAAAGAGGAAGAGGAGAGACTGAGGAAAGAACAGCTAAGAGAAAAGACTAGAAGATCTCAACTGAAACAGCAGGTGATGGAAAACTTGTCATGATAGCAGAACACGTGATGTCATCATTAATTAAAGTCAACATGAAATAGCATTCACAAACCTTAATGTGACATATTATGGACAACAGAAAATGATGCAGTTAAATTTAATTTTATCATCCATTTTCATTATTGAATGCTTGTTTAATGTCAATATGAGATAATACATTATTATTGATTAGTGCACAGAAAACCCACTGTAGTCCAGTTTGAGAATTAGAAAAATGTAAGGGGAACCCCAGGGCTATATCTTCAGATCATTTGCTTGGTAAATATGAGGCTGTGTGATCGTGTCTTCTTCCTGTTCCCCTTCACATCATGCAGAGCTGTGTTGTGTCGCTGATTAATAATTCTAATGAGAAAGGAACTAATTATACAGATCTTAATACTCTTTTCATTGACACATTCATATATAAATGTCTACATGATTTTTCATCTGAAAAAAAAACAATACAAATGACAAATTTTCTTTCTTTCTTTCAGATAAATTGGTTCCGTGCAGAGAAACAGATGAAACAAGAGGAGCAAAGAAAGAAGGATATGGAGAGGCTTGCAGAACTGAGAAGAGAGATAGAAGAACAGGTGCAGAGAGATAAAGAAAGGTAAAATAAGACCTCAGCCTTGCAAAATATACAGCTAAAGATACAGTAGATCAGACAAACCATCTTCATGACATTAAAATGATTAATAATTATTAAAATAATAATAATTAATACTATCTGTTATCTGTATCTATTCTGCAGTTCACATTAGCAAACGGTGTAAGAATGCATGATTTAACAAATTTATTTGTCATTGTTGTTAGAGCTGGTATATTCAAGCTCTTTATTTTTGTGCATCAGTTCAAACTGTCTTTAGTGAATCCGTTCAAAAGTCTAATAAAACAGTTAACTTGCGTCATCAGTCAAAAATGTTAACAGAAGTTTCTTCCTGGGATGTTTCATATATTACTATGTATTATATGGGGTACATACGAATAGAATTATTAAATAGTATTCTTCCTTGTTTTATTATTATTATTATTATTTAATTTCTTGTCTCTTTTTTACTGCTTTTAACCCTCTGGGGTCTGAGGTCATTTTGGGGCCCTTGAGATGTTTTGACATGCCCTGATATTTGTGCTTATTTCAGCTACTTAAAACATACTATTTACCAACATGTTTTTTTTTTTTTTTGTATTCAGCACAAACTGTGCTACAATAATATGTGACCAAGATGGATGTACATGTTTGCATTTTTTAGAAAAAAAATATTATGCGTGGTTAGTAAGTTTTGGGGAAAAAAATGTAGCTGAAATAAGTCCATAAAACCCACACTAAATAGTTCTGAATAAGACTTTTGAGTAATCAGTCTTGTAGGCTAGAATATTTAATTCACAATTATGTGAAAATCATTCTGCTTACTCATTCACAGAAAACAATATATTGATTTAAATTTTTCAAGACATGTTTTGTCATCGAGGGTCTATATGCGAGGGAGTGGCAATGGCCATGAATATTAAGTGAGTCTCACCTGAGAGACAAAGGGCCCTCCCCTAATGGCCCATCAGTGTGACTGTGACTTTGAGGCAGGTAAGAGAGAATGTGAGGAGACTGAAAAAAAGGGTTTTTTAAATTATTTGTATTTTATTTACAACACAGTATAATCAAAACATACATAATGAAGGTCAAAGACACATTATTGTGCACACTGATCTAACCACAGAGATGTGAACAGACTTTGAGTCATTCCTGCAACACAGTCTGTTCAACAAGTAAATCATACCTGATATTTACGGGTGTTATTTAAGTGTTTCTACTTCTTTCCATGGATTCAAGAAGAAAAAACATAATCAGTAGTCAAGGAGCTTGTTTTAACATAGAATATCAGTGTAGTTGAACATCTGATGTTGGTACAGCGCTCTCACAGGAAAACAGTTTGAAGAGACATCAGGATACATATGGTGCAGGTATCTGATTCAATAAAATACAAACAAACAAAAAAACAAAACATTTGTGAGCATGTTAATATCAGGAACATCTGTATATATATATATATATATATATATATATATATATATATATATATATATATATATATATAGGTTTTGTAGCCATAGACTCACACATGCTTTGTACTATCATAAAAAAAAAGAGAAAGAAATCTTATATCTGAGAAACTAATTATTATTGTTTAGCACTTTATTAAAATCTATTTCTGAACAGAGAAGGCTATTAATAATAAACATGTACTAAACATACTTAGACTCGTAGCATTCATCATGTTACAGTGTACACTCATATTACTTTTGTTTTATATAGAGCATGAAAAAATCATTGCGCCGTAAGAAATTTAAACACAATGAATTGCCTTTCATATTCAAAATGTTTTACACGATTTCAAACATTGTAGTCAGGAATTATAGTTTGGGAAAAACTCAACTATGATTTTGTAGTCATATAGCCTAGTATGTATGATTTTATAGTAGCCTATGATATGATTCTGTAGCCACAGACTCAAGCATGCTTTGTACAATAAAAGGATGTACTTTGTACTATAAAAAGGATATTTTATATCTGAGAAACTAATTATTATTGTTTAGCACGCTATTAAAATCTATTTGTGAACAGAGTATTAATAATAAACATGGTCTAAACATTCTTAGATGCGTAGCATTCATCATGTTGTCGTTTGGGAAAAACCCAACTAACTGTCAGTAAATCTGTTCAAGTTTATGTCACAATAAAACGTTAACTAACGCAAAAAAGAAACATTACTTACTCATCAGATTGATCTCCTCTACTGGATGAAATCGTGTTATTCTTTCGAGGGAAATCCTGCCTTTACTCAGCACGAGCAGTAACAATAGCCGCGATGAGGATCTCCGCTCTTTGTTTGTGTTGGCCGTTTGCATGCGCACACGTTCCACGCGGCTATTTACATATGAACTGCGCTAGCCGCGAGGGGGCGGGATTTCATTAGAGATAATGAGTCAGACGGGACAGACTGAATATTGTGTTGGTTTCATACGGATTACTTCATCACAGAATGTTTGTTTTCGATAAGACTTGCTTCATTTCGAAGTAGACACTTCTTCGAAGAGAAGACAGAGAGCACACCCTGTTTGTTTTCTTATTTTTCCAAAAGCACAAAGTTGTGTTGTTATTGTGAGTGTACACAAAAAAAAGTAGACACTTAACAGTTTCGATTGATGTATAACACTTATTTGTGTGACCAAAATCAACAGAGTATTTTTAGTGTCTTTTGCACTGATCTTAAAAAAACCTATCTGGTATCACCGGCGATACCGTCGACCCCAGAGAGTTAATATTTTGAATCTACTCAGTAACTGTTATGGGGCAAACAAGACGTGAGACGTGCGGATCCATCTGCAGGGTTTTATTCAAAGACATGGTCATAAATACACTCAGGGTCGAACAACGGCAAACAGGTATAACACAGGCAAGACAAAGAGTAATCCTAGGGCAAGCGTGGGTCCTCGATCGGCAAACAATATCCAACAGGGCAAGGCAGAGAGATAATCCAGGTACACGAGCAATAATCCAAACGAGGTGCAAACAGAGTCCGAACGGCAAGGCAAGACTATGATAACTAAGTGGGCTCCGAAGAGGTAGCTATCAGCAATGACTGTGATAAACGCTATACAATACTCGGCCATCACACTGAGGAAGTCCATAGCTTAAGTAAGGCGTGTAATCAGTGCATTCAGTGTGTGCGTAGGATCAGGTGAGCGTGTGATTTGTGCAAACAGCTGCGTGTGTGTCGTCAGTGCAATGGGTGATGGGAATTGTAGTCTGTGGTGAAGTGCAACAGTTAGCGTAGTCAAGTCAAGTCAAGTCACCTTTATTTATATAGCGCTTTTAACAATACAGATTGTGTCAAAGCACTTAACAGTATCAAATTAGAGGATAGAGTGTCAGTAATGTATAATGATAAGATTAAACACTCAATTTTAAATTTTCAGTTAAAGGCATTTCATTATTGAATTCAGAGATGTCATTGTCTAGCTCAGTTTAGTTTAAATATTATCTGTGCAATCAAATCGCTAGAAATTAAGTGTCCCCAACTGAGCAAGCCAGAGGCGACAGCGGCAAGGAACCAAAACTCCCTCTGTGACAGAATGGAGAAAAAAAAAAAACCTTGGGAGAAGCCAGACTCAGTCGGGGGGCCAGTTCTCCTCTGACCAGACGAAACCTGCAGTTCAAAAATTTCTATTTCTATTTTAATTTTGTTGCAATTTCTAACAATAGTAGTATTATGTAGTTAGGTATTTTATTATATTTGAGTTATTTTGTTATATTTTCTTTAGTTTTATTGTATTCAATCGAGGTTTTCACTGGGGATATGTCTCTGGGGGTCATCTGGGTGTCCTGGTCTCCGCTGACGATCAGGGCTGTAGACATCATCTCTTGGTGCTGATCCACCATCTGACCGGATACAGACTGAGAAACAGAATAGGAAAGAAACAGACAAATATTAGCGTAGATGCCATTCTACTTACGATGTAACGAGTACATCGTGTGTTATGGGGAGTGTTCCCGGTTCCGGTTGATCTAATTAATGCAGCCTAACAATCCTTTAACGGATTTGAATAATAGAAGCGTATTAGTGTGTTATGTGTAAGCCAGGCTAAAGAGATGGGTCTTTAATCTAGATTTAAACTGACAGAGTGTGTCTGCCTCCCGAACAGTGTTAGGTAGATTGTTCCAGAGTTTGGGTGCTAAATAGGAATAGGATCTGCCGCCCGCAGTCGATTTTGATATTCTAGGTATTACCAAACGGCCAGAGTTTTGAGAACGCATTGGACGTGGAGGACTATAATGCGATAAGAGCTCGCTCAAGTACTGAGGAGCTAAACCATTCAGGGCTTTATAAGTAATTAACAAGATTTTAAAATCTATCCGATGTTTGATAGGGAGCCAGTGCAGTGTTGACAGAACCGGGCTAATATGGTCATATTTCCTGGTTCTAGTAAGGACTCTAGCTGCTGCATTTTGGACTAACTGTAGTTTGTTGATCAAGCGTGCAGAACAACCACCCAATAAAGCATTACAATAGTCTAACCTTGAGGTCATAAACGCATGAATTAATCTAATAAAATTAGATTGCTATCAAACAGCACACCTAGGTTCCTGACTGATGAAGAAGAATTGACAGAGCAGCTGTCAAGTGTTAGATAATGTTCTAAGTTATTACATGTGGTGTTTTTAGGTCCGATAATTAACACCTCTGTTTTTTCAGAATTTAGCAGTAAAAAATTACTCATCATCCAGTTTTTTAAATCGACTATGCATTCCGTTAGTTTCTCAATTTGGTGTGTTTCACCAGGCCGTGAAGAAATATAGAGCTGAGTATCATCAGCATAACAGTGAAAGCTAACACCATGTCTCCTGATAATATCTCCCAAGGGTAACATGTAAAGCGTGAAAAGTAATGGCCCTAGTACTGAGCCTTGAGGTACTCCATACTGCACTTGTGATCGATATGATAGTAGTGCAAGAGTCCATGTGGTGAGTGGGTGACCTCTGGTGGCGAACGAACAGAAGTGCATGGACAGGATTCGTGACAGTAACTCTGGTTGCTTATGATTATTACAGATTACGGAAGTCACCTGTAAGGGGGAAAAAAAAAAAAATTTGTGGCGATGATTTTACAATTCCTCCCCTCAGTTTATAAACCATACTCACGATTTCTTAACCTGTTCCCTCGGTTTAACAAATCGTGCCCACGAATTAAGAAACTGTACCCATGAATTTCCAATCCGTGCTCTCAGATTTTATAAACCATACCTTCGGTTTTTTAACCCATACTCACAAATTCATAATCCGCCCGCATGCTTTCACAATCCATTCTAGAAAATTACTAGAGTAAAGTCAAGTGTTTCGAGAATAAAGTCAAAATTACGAGAATTTAATCGTAGCAATTAAACTTATAATATTTTGACAGTATATTCTATACTGCGCATGCAAATGGCCGGTTGAGAGCACCAGGAGAAGTTGCCAGGCCACCGGAATTGATTTGAATATATGTGGGATTATTAGCAGAAATAATACCATGTGTCATACTCGCTGGGACAGAATGCTTGGAAATAATATTTCATGTCTTCGATTGCATTCATTATGCGCCAGCCACCCTATAGCAAGCTTTGTGCTTTTGGTACTTTTAATATAAAACAAAGTCTCAACTTTCAAAATCTGTCAGTTTTATAGCTAAATGTGTTTTACAATAATGAGTTTTTCGCGCTTTTTAATGTGGTCTGACAGATCCCTGTATTCATGAATAAATTGTCTTTTCGACTACAATGAGACGTTCGTTTCATTAAATTATATTGTGTTCTTTGAGAAAATCCACGGTATAATACAGTAAATCCCAGTAATCACAATTTTGTGCATTGTTGCTTTTATTATAACATAGCTCTAGGGCTGTCATGATATTAGATTTTTCATATCACGGTTATTGTGGCCCTAAAAATTCACGGTATCGATATATCGTGGGGGGCATATCAGTTAAATTATTTTTTACTTTGTTTATTGAGTTTTTCTTTTTCACCCAACGGACATAAGGATACTGATAAACGCAGGGCACAAGACTCTGTCTTTCTCTGTCTTCTTTGGAAGATAATCACCCTTTACTTAAATATATGAACACAGAAAACCTCTGTTAACAGGTTAATGTAATATTTCCCATTCTAATGTCTAGTAAAATAATGGCAACTTACTCTGATCACGGCTCTTCTCGGATAGCTGTGAGCGCTGCGTCTTCTTCTTGTTTGACAGGTGTCAGGGTTAAGGCGCAATACTGCCACCTGGAGGTCAACCAGATACTGGCGCTGGAGTATTTACATGTGGTGTTATCAGTCCTGTTCATTTTAAATATTGTGGTTATCGCCAATACCGGCATATCGTCATACACTAAATTAACACGATATCGATAATTGTTGCTTTGAATATCACGGTTATCGTCAATACCGGTATATCGCGGCACCCCTACATGGCTCATCTTTCAAATTCTGTCAGTTTTATCACAAAATACAAGTTATAAATGTGTTTTTTCTATATAGCAGTTACAGCACGATACAAATGTGAAGGCACATCAGAAGGCATTACAAAACAGTAGGCTATAGCTTAATTTAATGAAACGAATGTCTCATTGTATTCGAAAAGATGATTGATTCATATGCCACTTAAACTGAGGCGAATACAGCGATCTGTCACGCCACATTAAAGAGCATGAAAAACACATTATTTAAAGACATACAGTATTTTTTGTATTTAAACTGACAGAATTTGAAAGTTGAGACTTTTGAATTTCTCCCAGTGCTCCCAATCCGACCCGGGCCATTTGCATGCGCAATATAGGCTATACTATCAAAATATTATAACTTTAATTGTAATTAACTGTAATTATGACTTTACTCTCGTAATTCGTTTTGATTTTATTCTCAAAACATCTCAATGTTATTATCAAAATATTTTGTCTTTAGTCTCGTAATTTTGACTTTATTCTCAAAACATTTCGACTTTATTCTCGTAAATTCGACTTTATTCTTGAAATATTTTGACTTCATTCTCGAAACATTACGACTTTAATCTCGTAATTTTATATATTTTTTTATATTTTAACGTGGCACTAAAAGGCTGTTTTTACATTAAAATAAACGCTAAAAAGAAGTCTGTTTTGTGAGTGCGGATCATGGTCTCATATACAAAGTAATTTAATAGATTAATGCACCAAAATAAAATATTAAGTCAAGTCAAGTCACCTTTATTTATATAGCGCTTTTACAATACAGATTGTGTCAAAGCACTTATCACAGTATCAAATTGGAGGATAGAGTGTCAGTAATGTATAATGATAAGATTAAACACTCAATTTTCAATTTTCAGTTAAAAGGCATTTCATTATTTCATTAAGTGACGGAAGAGCATGGTGAAAATGGCTTTTTAAACTTTATTTTTCAAAATGGAGATTATTTTATGATAAACATTTTACTGTCTTAAGTGCACTCATTTATAGTTAGAAATTAAAATACTACTACTACCAATAATAATAATAAATACAATTATTATTATTATTATTTTATTATCGTTATTATTACTATTGTTATTATTACATTTAGGCATAAATGCATATGCATTTAGAAGAAGCTTTTAACCAAAATAAACTTACAAAAGAGGAACAAATTAGTCAAAAGTCAGTCATAACAATGCCAGGTTTATTAGACAATAATTATAAAGTGCTAAGATTATCACAAATTAACACCAGATTTTGATGCACATAATTTTTATTAAATCATTATATTCCACCTCGTACCCACTACAATTGATAGAGAATCACTGTAAGCATGCAGTTAAGACAATTTGATGTATTCCACATAATAATACACAATAAAACAATATACAATAAGATTCATTAACATGTAAGCCACCTGGGAGCTTGATGTTCTTCTAAAATGAGTCCGCGAGTGCAGTTTACAAACCCGTGGGAACGGATTGCGAAAGCGTGCAGGTGGATTATGAATTTGTGGGTATGGATTAAAAAAAAATGAAGGTACGGTTTACAAAATCTGAGCGCATGGATTGGAAATTTGTGGGTATGGTTTATTAATCCGTGGGCACGATTTGTTAAACCGAGGCAACAGTTTAAGAATTTGTGAGTACGGTTTATAAACTGAGGGGATGAATTGCAAAACCGTCGACACGGATTGTTTTTTTTTCTCTCCTACAGGTGACTTCCATAGTTCATGAATCCTCTATGAGGAAAAAAAAAACAATACGCTTTTTCAGAGAAAATACAATATTGAGAAATACTGTATACTGAATATTATTACACACAAAATGCTGACAAATGTAATGAAAATGTTGTCAGATATTGTTTCAGCTCTATCGTTGGTTGTATGTGTTGCATAGGGTGAAGTTCAGGAAAGACCAGTTTCAGCAGAAACTGCAGATGCATGAAGCTAAAAAAAAACAAAAACAAAAGGACGATAAAGAGAAAGAGGAGAGACTGCGGGCTTTACGCAACCAGGTACACATGCAAACAATTGCCCAGACACTCCGAATTCTACCTGATGATCTGAATAAGGGCTCAGATCAAGGGTATAGCATCATTTAAAGCATTAAAAACCAGTTGTGCTTATTTTGTTTGCTTTACAGGTCTGTAAAGTAGCTGAGGCCAACCCAGAGAGGATGATAGGAAACACAGTGGCGTGGAGAGTACGTCAACAGCCTGAAGAAGTGTTTACATTACAAAGACCACTGTACCAGCTAAATACATACACTGATAAACAGGTAGCAGCACATGTACACAGCACACACAGAGCACATACTGTACTACTCACACATTCAGCTCACAACACACAAACACACATGAAGTCTTTTATTAGTCAACACTGAGCACAACATTCGAACCAATGAATGAGAATGCCTAATCATATTTCAAATGCCATCTCTAATTTGTATTTAATTATATTAAATAATTTAATTCATAGGTCTTCAAACTTGTTCCTTGAGATCCGCTGTCCTTCACAGTTTAGCTAAAACCCTAATCAAACACAAATGAACCAGCTAAACAAGGTCTTCAGGATCACTTGAAAAATCACAAGCCAGGTATGATAAAGTAGCTTGGAAATAAAATTTGCGAGACAATGGGTTCCCAAGAGCAGGGTTGATGACCTAGGATTTAATTAGATTTATGGTGCAATGGTGGACTGTGGCATAGGAGCACTTTAAACAATTCCCACCTTTTTTACATTTTACGATTTAAGTCTTATTTTAAATATAAATTTATTAAATAATTCCACTGCTGATGTTAATGTCTTATCAGTTGAAAACAAATTTATTCTATAATACATGTAATTATTATTGGACTGTTGGACTGATGAAATCCTCTATGTGACTGTGTTGAAATTCTGTGAACTGTCATTTTAATTTTCTCTTCCAGTCATTTTGGTTTAATTCAGGTAACAACATCCTGAGGGGATTGTTGATTTGAATGATTTGAAAGGGCTGATTCTTAAATTCTGAAGCTTGCCAAACCCTGTCTTCGGACAGCCTGCTCATATACATGGGACATTTTGTTTCTGCCAATAATAATGGTTAACCTGTGATGACATTTTGGAACTCTGACGTTTACAAAGTCACTGGCCAAGGCCAAACAGACTTTTGTTTCATAACATGGAGATTCAACAGCACATCCTGTAAATAAACATAAAACAGAGATAAGTTACTGACTTTAAGCTTGTTCATGTTAAAGCATATCAACCTGTCAACAGGTACTCTGGTTACAAAATTACAGTCTAGAAAACATTGAACTATTATAGGAAACCATTTACTTTACTTCCCTGATTGTTGCTTGATCATCTTAATTTAAAAGCTGATGTGTTTAAACTTAGATTTTGGTGACGTATATGGATTTGTAATCAATTGATAATGCTATGAATAATTCAATGAGTCTCTTATCATTTTGTCTTTATTTTAGATTGTGTCTGATCCCAGAGTGCGTATTGAACAAGCGCTCAGAATCGCAGGTCTCCATAACACCCCTTATGCAAGACAGATTCTATCTGAGCTCCAACCTCTAAAGCCACCCAGACGAGACATGGAGTCCGCTGCCTTCAGATCCTGACCAATAATTATATGAATGTAATCTTCTTTTCACATAAATGACCCAGATAGCAACATATTGTCGGCTCAGATCCGGCCCATATCTGGTACATGTGGAATGATGATCTGGCCCACATGTAGTGTGGAATGATAGCACTTGGGCGGGACCGCTCCTGTTTGCCAGATCTCGGCCAAAAGCAAACCATAGCAATGCTACATGTCAGCCAAGAGCAAAGAAATAAACCACATTTGACCTTTTTTGAGCCACAAAATCTTCATATATTATTTATAGAGTCCTCTCAGCTTGTCTAAGCTTCTTAACAAGTAAAATCACTGAAGGAAAGAAGAGAACAGAAAAAAAAGAAACAAGATGAATTCAGCTGAAGATAAAATACATTAAATCTCTGAAGATCTCAGCAGAGGAGGAATAAACAACTCCACAAACAGCATTACCAGCTTCACATATTACTAACCAGACTGACTTTATTTCTGTTAGAGGTCTACAGAAGTTCTTATTGAGAATTAAGCGGGGTTTAAATCTAACGTTTGTTTCATTTGAAGTCACCATAATGGCGATTAGTGTGTTCATTAATTGGGCTCTTAACTCTTATTACAATTTGTTTATCTTTGCTGGCTGTTGTGATGGTGTGTTTATCAAACACATTTGCAGTAGCAAATAAAGACAAAATGAGATCAGGTGGTGATAGTCAGCTTTTGATTGTTCATCATCAGAATGAAATGCATGATTGACTAATGTCATTTGACTCGAACAATTGTGTTGTGCCAATAGCACGTTTGCTGTATAAAACTGCAGCATAAAAACAACGGTATTGGAAAACCAGTTTAAGAAAAAAGAACACAAAAAGTTAAACTCCAGTAACACACTAAGTCATCATAAATCAACAATGATGACAATAAAAAGTGTAATGTTGCAATGCATCACAGCATGAATAAATTATGCAGTTGAATTGTCCTATTATTTTCTTTAATTCTAACTTTGGTTCATGTATTTGTTTTGTATTTTTTGCTATTTTTTATTGTGTCTTTTAGTAGCTTTTTGTGATGTCCAGAATTGATCCGATTAGCTGAATATTTTGTCACCATTGTTGAGATTCATATGCTGATTGCTGATGTTTGTGTGTGCCAGCGCTGTTCATTTCTCTTTATATATTCAAACTGATGTTGCAACTCACATTGTAGTAACACAGGGTTTGTAATGTGAACGTATTAAATTACACAGCTTCGAGATTTCAAATGAATCAGGCCATTACATGATAATTGTGAAACTATCAACAGCAAGCTATCATGTACTGCAAATCAGTCAAGCACACTGCCAAAGAAGACAAATGATTAATAGTAGGAGTTAAGAGCCCAGATAATGGAAGCACCAATCACCCTTATGGTGACTTAAAATGAAACAAACAGATTTAAACCCCTGCTAATTCTCAATAAGAACTTCTGTAGACATCTGACAGAAACAAAGTCAGTCTAGTTTGTAATAAGTGAAGCTGGTAATGCTGTTTGAGGAATTGTTTAATCCTCCTCTGCTGAGATCGTCAGAGATTTAATGTCTTTTTTCTTCAGTTGAATTCATCTAAGGCTGTAGTTTAAGTCCGTTGTAGTTCTTGAGTTTCTGTATGTCTTTTTTTTCTGTTCTCTTCTTTCCTTCAGTGATTTTGCTTGTTAACAAGCTTAGACAAGCTGAAAGATCTCTGTAAATAATATATGAAGATTTTGTGGCTCAGAAAAGGTCCAGTGTGGTTTATTTCTTTGCTCTTGGCTGACATGTGGCATTGCTATGGCTTGCTTTTGGCCCAGATCTGGCAAACAGGAGCAGTCCACCCAAGTGCCATCATTCCACGCCACATGTGGGCCAGATCATCATTCCACATGTGCCAGATGTGGGCCGGATCTGGGCCGACAATATGTTGCAATATGTCGCGGGGAGTCATGCTTTGTCCTCCTGAGGTCTGCTGTCTACATATTTTTTAACCATACTCCCTTGGATACTTTATTCAATATTTGGTGGGTGGATTGATTGATTGATACGTCAAAGTCTTCATCTCAGAAGATCAAGGAATATTTCATTCCTCATGATATGACCAGCATGCTTATGGAAAAGAGACAACCATTTTGGGCTTATATTTTTGGCTTTTTTATAGGATAGTAGATGGCAGACAGGAAAGTGCTTTAGTGCTTTTTGAGTGTTATTGACAGGCGTCATATTTTAGATACGTTAAAAATAATTTTGTGGTAAGAAGTGAGACTATGACCCACAACACTGTTATAAAAAGCTGCATGAGGTTTATAAACTTCAGTAAAATATTCTAAGCCATCAGAAACCTCTTGAGACACAGAATCCAGCATTTCCAAAATAATCTTTGAGTTTGTTATACTGTATAAATAGTATCACGTGTTAATTAAAGTACAAACCCACATGACTCATTTCATTAACTTAACATATACCATTATTTAGATTAGTTTATTTCTACTTAAACACCAAAGATACCCTCAACAATATGTTACTACAAAAATAATGCTTAGGATAAAAAAAAAAAAAAAAAAAAATATATATATATATATATATATATATATATATATATATATATATATATATATATATTTGTAATGTATTTTTAAAGGTACAGTGTAAAAGGCCAGTGTGAAAACTCACCATACATATAATTTGTCATATTGTTGATTTACAAGTTAAAATACAAACTGTTTTAGTACTAGTATTAGTAACTAGTAAAGTGAGGTGTTCATTAGAGATGATACTTAAGGAAGTCAGCTGAGGATGGTTTAGGAATGTGAATGTCACCTTTAAATAACACAAACACACTATGAACAGTATTATGTACACTGCAGATGTTCATTACAGGATTTTATGAGATAAGTCCGAGGCGTTTCTTGATGAAATGAGCCACAAGGCATTGCGGTCGCAGCTGATATTCCAGGAGAACATCGTGAGGTGTAGAAATTTGATCCCCCTCAAACCGGTTCAGCAGAGTCACACACACCACTGCAGCTGCAAAAAAATAAAAATGAATAAATCAATGACACCACTAAGTGGTCAATGACATGATAATTAAATATCACTTTTGAGGTAATTACATGCTGCTTGAAGGAGGTATGAGGCTTATAAAGCAGTACTACATAGCATGAATATACACATGCTTAAAGAGTTAACTCACAGAAGATAAAAATTATGTTATCATTTTTTTCTTCCATAAAGCAAAGCTGCTCTGGTACCGTTATAGTGGTGATGAGGAAAACAAACATTGTAAATTGCTTAACTACCTTTAAGATTGCAGACACGACACATGGCAGCAAAGACAGTGGATTCCATCTCAATGTTCCTGACGCCTGCCTCGCTGGCTTTTCTCAAATATTCCAATTTTTCTTCAGTGGAAAATGAGCACAGTGCTCCATCCAGTCGCCCTTGACCTACAACGGGAAAAAGAAATGATGATGGAAAGAAATAACTTTTTAGTGTGCAGTCTTCAACAGGATGTCTGTTTTTGAATGCTTGTGATTAATAAGGTGTAAGAGGTCATGATCTAAAAACAGTCAGAGTTAAAGCTATTGTTAGGCAAGTCTGACATGTCAGCTAAGGTTGATAGTTGGCCTTTTACAATAGTTGTTGAACAGATTGCATGGCAATGCTACAGTTATATAGTTTATACTATGTAGCACAGCTATATTTTAAAACAACTGGATCACTCTATTGATCGATCAACATCCAGGACTACATTATAAACAAATTTTAACGTTTATGCATTTGACACTTTTTTCCAAATTGACTTACATTGCATTCAAGGTACACATCTGACCAGTTTATGCATTAACTGGGAATCAAAGCCATGACACTCACATCACTAGTGATACGCTCTACTGTTTGAGCTGCAGGGATGCCTCTGTCATGTTTCGTATGACCAAACCCAGTATGGGCCACAAAAACCTCCAGAAAACAATTACTTTACCTTCATAGAAGTCATGAGTGCACATTGTGTTTCCAATAACAGTGGGAGTATCTGGAAGCTCTGAGGAATACTGCAGCAGCTCTTGGGCAACATCCTCATCTAGCTCTGTGCTTCTGATGATTACCTTTCCCAAAATCACCTGCTCAAACTGTGGCCTGAAGAATGAGTCTACAGCTTTATCTGTGATTACTACAGTGCCTGCAGACAGACCTGTGTGTTCAAAGAAAATAATTTTCTTTCCAGTGAATAGGGCAGCAAACCCATACACTTCATGCCCCCCCACCATCCAGTAGTATTAAGGTCTGGTATACAGTGCTTCAGAGTTTGAATTATTGGCTGATTAATGTTCGAGTCTCCACAATTGCCATTAAAGTTAAAATTACTTAGTTGATGTATTTGCACTTCATAATTCAGTCATACAATAAAGCAGGAACTGCTCACCAACTCCGCCTGATGTGCCAATGCGAAAGATGATGACATCACGACAACGAGCATGATAGAGCAATTTAATAAGCTCATGCAACATGATGGAAATGGAGGGAACACCCATGCCATGCTGTCAGAGACATTGAAAAATACATAAGTTGCATAAGATACTAGTGAAAAAAGTACACTACAGATTAAATGATATGATGTAAGACATGATTCAGCCAATAATATCAAGTTTCATCAAATAATTTAATAATGTAAATATATAGCCTATGCATATGAGTCTGACCACCAGTTCTATCCACACAAACAAACAGATATAAAGATATCATTAACAATACAAAAAAAAAAAAAAAAAGGTTTACAGAGGAATGTGCTCCACAAAAAAATGTGATTAGTGGTTGAACTACAGTAATTATACTAGTAACCAGATGTGTGTTTTTTCCAGCCCCTTAGAAAAGTAACAATACAGCTATTCTCAACAAGTTGCTTGATTTGCAGCATTATTCATGTCTGTGGGCTATGGCACTAATGGTGCATTATGTGTTAAATGTAGTTTGTAGGGTTAAGGGATTTCAAATCCACAAGTAAATGCATAACTTACAGCTCGTCTTAAACACCTCTAATAATTTTTCCCACCTCACTGTTTATTAGCACTTTTAGCACTATTAGCAATATTGCTGACTCAGTATTCATATTCAGTGCAAATCTTACATAACCACACATCACATGATCTTCATACATAATGTTTAATTCAATTTACAGGCATTTATGATGAATAAACTCATTAAAACATAAATCTAATCCATATTTGAGATACTCACGCTAATGGACAGCACAGGTCCCACTTTATACATGGAGTACCGGTCCGTTCCTTCACAGATATCTCTGATGTCTGCCATGTTGCCCGGCAGCTCCAGTTGCTCATGGGTAAACTGAGCAAAAGATCTCATCCGATTGGGACTTCCGCCAACACAAACAAACTAAAGAAAGACAATTGTAGCAAAAGGAATCACTTTCCCCACAGAAGTTTTTGGTATTATAATACTTATAATACTGTCAGACTTTCAAAATCCTTCTTCACTTGAATGAAGATTGTATTTTAATTTTAAAGGAGACATTGGATGCAAAATATCTTCATTTGCATATAAATGTGTCTTAGTAGTGCGTAGAAACAAACACCCTACAAATCCTTTTTTAATCCCCCAGAAACCTAAATAGTTATCAAGCCAATATGATGTCATATTGCTCAAGTCCCTCCCACAACCTCTGATGTACCGTCCCATATTAGCATATTTCCACCCTCAGCCAGTTGGACGAAGTCTGTCATCTCTCCGCGCTTGAGCAGCTGTAGCGACAACAATGTCTTGTAAGCAATGCAAGTGTTTTGTTGTTAGATGTAAAAGAATATCGAAGAGTCCTAATTTTCTCCAGACATCAGAGCCACTGAGGAAGCAGTGGATTCGTTTTTGATTTTGATGGTAATGCGCCAACGAATACTCCTAAATTTGTTTATGTCTGCGCAAATCATTTTCTCCTTTGCTTTCTGAATGAGGGACAATTCAAAGGCAAGTTTTGTTAAAAAGTTAAAACTCAAGGATGGATCAGTACCCATTGTTCATGATCCAGCTGCACCTCCAGAAGTAGTAAGTCTCACACTTTATATTTTTTTTAATGATTATTTGCGAATCTGGTTTTCACAGGCAGGGTCACATTTTGTTAAGAGTTTCCGCATTTTGAGCGACTCTATATTCCTGCTCCAAGTGTACTAACATGTCCTCAATTTCCTTCAGTTTACCTTTTTCCTGTTTTCTTTCCACTGCCTCGTACGCTATTATATTTCCTCTCAACACAGGCTTTCATAGTTTCCCATAAAGTCGCATTATGAACATCACCTTTGTCATTAGTAGAAACAAAAAAATCTGCCAGTTAACCACCCTGTCGCTCAGAAGTTCGTTCGCAGCCTCTGGAGCCTCGAACGTTGCACAGTGTGTGCGTGGTCTGCTTGGGTGTAAATGTCCCTGAGGTCCCCTCTTCTACACCATGGCCTGTTGTACTTCAGGATTTTTGTCCTCCCCCCTTCAGGGAGCCCGACCAGCAGAGGCTTAACTGTATGTGTCCAGTGCGAGCACCTAAGAGAGGTCATCATGCTTCCAAGCAGACCCTCAGCCGGTGGATAGTTGATGGCATTACTGTTGCCTATGAGTCCTCTGATCTCCCCTCAACATTGGGGGTCAAGGCTCACTCAACGAGAAGTGTGGCGGCCTCTAAGGCCTTTCTGGCAGGTGTGCCTATGCAGGACAACTGCAACGCTGCGGGATGGTCTACGCCCCTCACCTTCGTCAGGTTCTATGACCTAGATTAGCGACCCACTCCAGGCTCCTCTGTTCTCTTGCCATAGCTCTGTTCTTCCACACTAGGCAGGGATTTGCAAGTCTGAATCACATATGATTCAGAGCTTGATATCGCTGAAAGGCGTTCCCCTAGCGTTTTTCGACGCAGCGTCTCGTTCCCTCGAGGAACCATGGTTACATACGTAACCAGGGACGTTTTTCAGCGTATCCGTTGTTAGGTCTGGATAAATTGATACCCTTGTCCCCATGTAGATTAGTGGTTGGTTCTGCCTGGCTAAACGCAAGATAACCAGGCTCTTGGCCTGCAGTTAGTCGCCGGTTTTAAACTGCAGTGCGCCCGATCCACTCGAATCGTTTCGTGTTTGAAAATGCTCCTCTCCCAAGAGCTTCGGAAGCAGCGTCTCGACGAACCTGGTAGGCTGTCCTTGCTCCTGTTTTTCTTTTTTGTTTTGCGTACATCTGTGCCGCCTCCGCAGTGAACTTTGAACACAGCTGCTCCAGGGCCTCAATTCGCTGTTCGTGTGCATTCGCCTGTTCTATTCCCTCCACTCGCACGACAACTTCTTCTACTGTATTTTTTAGTCTGGAAAGTGAAGTTGAGATATCATTAAACTAGTGGTGTCAAAATTAGCGCGTTAACGCAGGCGATTATTTTTTTCAGTTCAACGCCTTAAATATTTAACGCAATTAACGCAGGGGCGGAGCTAGTGTTGGCCACCCCTCTCACAACTGCTGTTTCTGTCACTTTTTCTCTTGACAAGAAGTGCATTTATTCTGTCTCAGAGCGTCTTTACGACCACATCAAACAGGAGATGTTTCAGAGGCGCGCTCCACTTCACTTCAGCGCCAGGCGCGAGTCAAACGAGCGCGGAAACGGTACTGTGCTCGCAGCACGTGCTCTTCCATTGCATGCACAAAGGTGCCGGCGCGCGCTGTAGCGTGCCCTGTATCATTTCATATCAAAGCACGAAATAAACAACGAGCATGCAATGTTGTGGTCAGTTAAGTCATGATGTTACCAAAAAGGCGATTAAAGCTATAGTTTTATATAATTTAATAGATAAATATTGGTATTGGTATCAGTGATACTGGCCTTCAGTCATAAAAAAAAGATGCCATTAAACAAATATTAAAAAAATATACTGTCTTTATGTTGTTTGTACATTAATGTGAAGATTGAATGTGAAATTATTGCAATATAAAAGTATATTTAAAAACTTTAATGTTAGGGGGGATTAATCGTGATTAATTTCAGAAAAATGTGCGATTAATTAGTTAATTTTTTTAATCGATTGACAGCACTACATTAAACCTCTTGTCCATATTGGCGCTAAGAGTGTTAATAGCGACCATTAGATCGTCATTACTAACTGGTACAGCGGGGGAGCTCGTGCTAGCATCTACCCCTTTAGCGCCCTCGCTAGCTTTCACCATTCTTGTTTCTTCCTCCTTTGCGCCTTTATCGCCTTTTTCAACTTTGTTTGGCTTTGTCATTGTCCAACGAACTGTGCGCGAATGAATTCTTATTGTTTTTCACAAATAAAATGATATGGGTGAGAAAATTAGGATAGGACAAGTAGAGCTCAAGAGAGTGCGTCTATTCCATATCGCGCCACTGGAAGTCCCCCGTGGTTTTAGCTTTTAAGAGTATGATGATTTATAACACACAGTGAACATGTGTAAGACCTAACCAGCAGAGGGAGCCCTCACCTAAATACTAACTGTGCTTCACTCCCTCTGCTTCTCTAGTCATTTCCTGTTTGTAGCATTTATAAGCATGCTAGCCTTTTGGGCATGTGCGAAGTATTGCCAGTATTCCTGCCTTACCAAGCGTTTCTCTAGTACTCTGTTTGCCTATTCTGTGTATGGTTCTCCCTGTTGACCTGACTACGATCTATCTGGATTTTCCCTGGTGTATTGACTGCCGTACTGACCTGATGTTTGTGTTTGGACCTTCTGCTTGCCTACTCATCTTTGTCTATTGGATCTACCCTGTGTATGTCAACGGATTGGACTGCTATTCTGGTTTTGACCTCTTGCCTGAATTCATGTTTCTGTCTACTGAAAATCCCTTTAATAAACTTCTGCTAATGGATTCTGATTCAGCCTCTGCGGCCTCATTACAGAATACTTCGCCTACAATGAATCCAGCGGAAGTTTCCAACCTGCAAGCGGCGTTTGCTTATCAGAGTGAGTTATTGAAGGGCTATCAAGAACAACTCGGAAATCTTCAATCAGTAAACGAACACCTGACACATTACATCCGATCGCTTCCCTCACCAACGCCGAGGACGGTAAGCTTTGCTCTTCCTGATAAATTTGATGGATCTGCTGATCAGTGTAGAGGCTTCATTCGTCAAGTAAAAATCTACTTAGATCACCAAGGGGATAAGTTCGTATCTGAGGGGAAGAAGTGTGCTTTTGTAATGACCTTACTGACGGGTCGAGCGATCGATTGGGCAGCAGCAGTTTGGGACTCAGACTCACGATTAAGAACCTCCGTAGATTATTTCATTCGACAACTCCAAGAAGTGTTTGAATACCCCGCTGAGGGAAAGAGTGTGGCTACTCAACTTCTCCATGTATCACAGGGGTGTCGTACGGCCGCAGATTATGCTGTGGAGTTCAGAACCCTCGCCGCTCAAAGCGGATTCAACGACATTGCTTTGAAAACTATATTCCAACAAAGCCTCAATCTTGAATTATAATTTGAACTAGTTTGTAAAGGGGAGGATCTATAATTTTCAGACTTTGTAACACTCGCTATTAGAATTGACAACTTGATAAGACAAGCACCGAGACGAAGCAACAAGAAGGGAGTTCGTCAAGAACCACGAATTCCATCCCCTAATTTCCCTACCACTGAACTCAAGGCTAGCAGTGAATCCATGCAACTGGGTGTATCTAGATTATCTGACGAGGAAAGAATGAGACGTCGTCAGCTCCAATTGTGTTTTTACTGCGGTGAAGCAGGCCACTGCAGTGTCGGATGCCCACACAAGTCCCAAACCGCACAGAGGGTGAATATTGAACATTTTGCTCTGTTAAATAACAAGTCATTCTTGCTTCCTGTGACTATTAACACTGAAGGTCTTTCTCTTGAATTGACAGCGATGATCGATTCTGGAGCTGCCCTAAATTTGATCAGTAAAAGCATCGTAAACAAATACAATCTCCCCACTCAACCCTGCATTCCCCCGATCATGATCAAAGCAATCGACAATGCGCTCATTGGAGAGGGGATCACGCATCAGACACAAACACTTACCCTGAATGTAGGACTATTTAATCAAGAATCTATTTCCCTTTATGTGATCAACTCTCGTAAACATGAAATCATCCTAGGACACCCCTGGCTATCTGTGCACGATCCTGACATCTCCTGGCATCATGGTGAGCTTCTTCAATGGTCCATGTTCTGCATAAATCACTGTTTCACCATACAACCCCAACCATGTTTTGCAACCAGCATAGAAAGTCCAGAGACCCATAAGACTATAAACATCCCTTCTTGCTACAATGACCTATCTGAGGTTTTCAGTAAAACCAAGGCCACACGTTTACCACCTCACAGACCTGGAGACTGCGCTATTGATCTGCTTCCCAATGCCATGCCACCCAAGAGCAAGATCTATCCTCTTTTCAGAACAGAAACTCAGGCCATGGAAGAGTACATCGAAGAAGCCCTGGACTCAGGTTTTATTCGTGCATCCACGTCACCAGCCGGGGCAGGTTTTTTCTTTGTTGAGAAAAAGGATGGAGGACTGAGACCTTGCATCGATTTCAGAGGACTAAATAACGTCACGGTTAAATTCCGTTATCCACTGCCATTAGTTCCATCCGCCCTTGAACAACTTCGTGAAGTCACCATTTACACCAAGCTTGATTTAAGGAGTGCATATAATCTGATCAGGATTAAGGCGGGAGATGAGTGGAAAAAACAGCCTTTCTCACCACCAGGGGGCACTATGAATATCAGGTCATGCCGTACGGACTAGCGAACTCACCAGCTGTCTTCCAATCCTTCATAAATGAAATCTTCCGAGATCTGCTTAACCAGTATGTGGTCACCTACATTGATGACATCTTGATCTACTCAAAATCAGAAGAAGAACACATTGGTCATGTAAGAAATGTTCTCTCTCGATTACTAAGGAACCAACTGTACGTTAAGGCAGAAAAATGTGAATTCCATGTGAAACAAACTACCTTTTAAGGGCTATCATATTAGTCATGAGGGAGTAAGAATGGATGATACGAAAATCAGGGCAGTCACCGAATGGCCTCAACCAACCACGATTAAGGAACTCCAAATATTTCTGGGGTTTGCTAACTTCTATCGACATTTTATCCATAATTATAGCATGGTTTCTGCCCCGTTGACATCCCTCCTCAAAGGCAAGCCCTCGAAACTAAGGTGGACAGAGGAGGCTAGAACTGCTTTCACCACTTTGAAAGGAAGATTCACCACAGCACCTATCCTGAAGCACCCCGAACCTAGTTTATCATTTGTGGTCGAAGTTGATGCCTCTGACTGTGGAATCGGAGCCATACTTTCCCAACGTCATGGCCAACCAGGCAAGTTATTTCCATGTGCATTCTTCTCAAGAAAACTAACAGCAGCAGAACGTAATTATGACGTGGGTAACAAGGAACTCCTCTCTATGAAAGCCACCGTTGAAGAGTGGAGACACTGGCTAGAAGGAGCAGTTCATCCTTTTCAAGTAATCACAGATCATAAAAATCTGGAGTATATCAAAAGTGCTAAACGTCTCAACCCACGCCAAGCTCGCTGGTCCCTGTTTTTTACCTGTTTCCAATTTACAGTCACATATCGTCCAGGCAATAAGAACAGCAAGGCAGATGCACTTTCTAGACGTTATGACCCCACTAATGAAAATATCACACCAGAACCCATTCTTCCTCCCACAGTGGTCATCGCACCAGTAACCTGGGACATTATGGAGGAGTTACAACGGGAACAACAACATGACCTGACACCTGATAACTGCCCCCCAAACAAACAGTATGTACCACACAACTTGCGTCAATGAATCATGCAGTGGGTCCACACATCCATTAGTTCAGGCCACCCCGGAATTTCCCGCACTCCTTCTGGTGGCCATCCATGTCAAGGGACGTTACCACATATGTAAAATCCTGTCAAGTCTGTGCTCAGTGTAAAACACCCAGGGAATTACCATCCAACTGTCTCCTCCAACCATTACCTATCCCACAACGACTGTGGTCCCACCTTTCCATCGACTTCGTAACGGATCTGCCCCCTTCTGAAGGCTTCACCACCATTCTCGTCATTATTGACAGATTCTCTAAATCCTGTCGACTGATACCTTTAAAGAAACTACCCACAGCCATGGAAACCGCTCTAGCCTTGTTCCACCAGGTCTTCCGAGTATATGGCCTTCCAGAGGACATTGTCAGCGATCGGGGCACTCAATTCACTTCCCAAGTTTGGAGGGCTTTCTGCAAACATCTGGACATTAACCCTTTAAAACCTAAGGGTAAAATAGGTCATTTTCACACATTTTGTTTATTTGACTGTAAAATTCTAACAGAATGTGCTATTTTCAAGTGCAAGGTGTCTTTTTTCAGAAAACAAATGGCTTTCCAAAAAGTACAGTTTTTGACCATTAATCTTGTGTTTTGAGTTTGTGAACAGAATTTAAATAGACAAAAATAAAAAAAACGGAATATTTTTTTTTATTATTATTTAGAAAAAAAAGAGAAAAATCATGATCGAAATAATCCAACACTTCTTACTTCAAAATTCAACTATAATACATATATACAAGTATTTTTGGGACACTGGGTTGCACAGTTTTCATTCAGGAGGCTTTTTTGTTCATACAAAAGCGCATGTTGTCTGCTATCAGGAGCAATTTGAATTATTTTGATAGTGCAAACGGTAGAAGAGTTATGGTAACATGAATACAGCTTGGTCTGATGTGTCGGCGCCGACACAGCCGGTTTTAAAGGGTTAACATAAGCCTAACATCAGGGTATCACCCTCAAGCCAATGGCCAAGTCGAACGCCTCAACCAAGAAATCGGCAGATACCTACGAACATACTGCAGCCGTGAACAACAGCGATGGTCAGAATTCTTGCCCTGGGCAGAATGCGCCCAAAACTCCATCACTCATACTTCTACAGGTCTAACCCCCTTCTAGTGCGTCCTGGGGTTCCAACCTCCCTTGTTCCCGTGGTCTGGTGAACCTTCTTCAGTCCCAGCGGTGGATGAGTGGATCAAACGGAGTGAGGGGGTGTGGGACAGCGCTCATATTCGCCTCCAGCGAGCCGTACGAACCCAAGAGTTCCAGGCTAACAGGCGACGTCGCCCACATCCCCCCTATCATCCAGGACAGCGGGTCTGGCTCTCCACGAGGAACCTCAAACTGCAGCTTCCCAGCAAAAAACTCAGCCCAAGGTATGTTGGCCATTTTAAAATTCTTAGAAGAATAAATGAGGTCACTTACCAACTACAACTCCCTGCTGACTACAGAATATCTCCTTCTTTTCATGTTTCCCTCCTCAAACCGGTCCACCTGGATGCTGACCCCGGAACTGAGATTCCCAAGAGCCACCACCACCGTTGGATATTGATGGTACTCCTGCTTATAAGGTGAATGTGCTGCTGGATTCCAGGAGGAGAGGGGGTCAGCTCCAATATCTGGTGGACTGGGAGGGCTACTGACCTGAGGAGAGATCCTGGGTAGCTGCTTGTGATATTCTGGATCCCTCTCTGATTGAGGAGTTTCATCGAGCCAGACCTGATAGACCAGCACCACGACCACGGGGGCGCCCACATCGAGCGCCAGGAGTTGCTCCTAAAGGGGAGGGGGGGTTCTGTAAGACCTAACCAGCAGAGGGAGCCCTCACCTGAATACTAACTGTGCTTCACTCCCTCTGCTTCTCTAGTCATTTCCTGTTTGTAGCATTTATAAGCATGCTAGCCTTTTGGGCATGTGCGAAGTATTGCCAGTATTCCTGCCTTATCAAGCGTTTCTCTAGTACTCTGTTTGCCTATTCTGTGTATGATTCTGCCTGTTGACCTGACTACAATCTATCTGGATTTTCCCTGCTGTATTGACTGCCGTACTGACCTGATGTTTGTGTTTGGACCTTCTGCTTGCCTACTCATCTTTGTCTATTGGATCTACCCTGTGTATGTCAACGGATTGGACTGCTATTCTGGTTTTGACCTCTTGCCTGAATTCACGTTTCTGTCTACTGAAAATCCCTTTAATAAACTTCTGCTAATGGATTCTGATTCAGCCTCCGCGGCCTCATTACAACATGTTGCATCCACTTAAGTTACAATGGATTATATTTCTCGTAGTCTCATATCTTGCCATCTTTCTTATGCTGCTTTACTTAAAGCAATCAAAGACCACTTATAAGTATAGTAATAATAATAATAATAATATTTTTTTTTCTCAAACAGCCATAAGATCAGATATCAGATCAGATGAATGTGTAATATGACACATTTGCTTTGAACTATTTTTATTGTAATATCAGTTTGATTATTTTGATGGTACCCTTTAGACAGCTGTTGATAAGTAACTCTGCAACTACATGTCAACTAGCAGTCATTAGAGGATTAGTAGTATGTCTGCTAAATATATGCTAACACATTATTTTGATGGTTCCCCAACAGACAAACTGACTATAAGTAACTTTGTAAGTACGTCAACATTCTACCTACCCTAACCTTAACCTAAGTCTACTAATACTCTAATGAGAGTTAGTTGACATGTAGTTGCAAAGTTGCTTATGGTCAATATATTAAGGGGACCATCAAAATAAAATGTAACCTAACATATAAGCATTGCATTTTTTTCAGTTGAATTATTAACTAGCTCACATCAAAATTAATATTAGCCTCACAGGGAACACTCAAATAACACTCCACACATAGCCACTTACAAGATGTAGTAAGATACTGTGCAGATCTTAAATAAACAATGTCAAGATATATAGTCCATTATAAATGTAAAAGTAGATTTAATATGGTGTTCATTGTGTGCTATAAATAATCATAATCTTAAAAGTCATAACCACAAATGCGTAAGCATTATAATGTATTATAATTGTTTTAATGATAATTTAGAAGATGATATAACATATACGTTTTTTTATAATGCATTATGCATTCATTATAATGCCTTAAGAATACCCTTATAATGTATTATAAATATGGGCTTCATAGAAAGTGTTACCAAGTGTGTTTTTTTTTTTTTTTTAGATTAAACTATCTATAACACACCATTCCCTGATTTCACCTGTGTTATGTTAGCCTTTTAGATCGCATTATAGATTTTAAATGATTAGTGTAAATATATGCACATGTTGCATTTGCATGTATATAACTCTGCATGTATGCAGTGTTCAGTGTCGGGTCTTGTCCTTGCATGCCATTTTTTTGGTGTGCAAATTTTATGCCCTTCGTCAATTATTTCTTAGCTCCCAGGCACTGAACTGTGTAACTGACTATAGTCTCAGTCAACTTATTTTCTTATTTTCTTGAGAGCATACAAGAGTATGTTCTCCTGTATATACAGAATATACACACACACTGTCATGAATCCGGTCCATGGACTTCCATTCCATGGTCCGCGTTCATCGCTCGCTCAGTTTATGGACTATGCTTTGTTGACTGTTGGTTTGGCGTTCACTGTGGGTGTCGTGGAGGAACGTGACTCCGCGTCCGCTCGTGTAATGGCACCCACAGAGTCTCGGCATGTCTTCGCTGATCGTCCAGAGTCTCGTCATGTCTCAGCTGATCTTCTTGAGTCTCGTCATGTCATCATCCAGAGTCTCGTCATGTCTCAGCTGATCTTCCAGAGTCTCTTCATGTCTCTGCTGATCATCCAGAGTCTAGTCATGTCACAGCTGTTCATCCAGAGTCCTGTCACTCTCTGTCTATTGCACCTAGATCGTCGGGGTCAGTTTTTTAAGCTCCCAGACTGGCATTCAGCGTGGAGTACCTACCTATGAACTACCTATGAGTATGAGTACCTATGAACTCTCAGTCTTGTCAATCACAGCCAAGGACTCTATCCACGAACTTCATGACTGTCCTGTTACTAATGAACTTGTTATGTGCCCTTTGAACACTTAATCCTGTCCGCTATGAACTCTGAAACCATGAATGAAATCTCTATTTGCCCCATTACTTCTGTCTTTGCCAAAGAGACCACTGGTGGACTGTCTGTCTATCCAGTACCTGCCAATGCTTCTGGTTTTGAATTGTCTGTCTTCCCTGTTTCTGTCAGGGAATCTAAACTTGAGCTATCTGCCTGTCTTAATGCTGTTGTTGAGTCTGAATTTGAACTATCTGTCGGTCCTGATTTAGTCATTGAGTCTGTTGTTGAACCATCCATCTGTTCAGTTTCTATGAATGAGCCTGATTATGAACTGCCTATCTGTCCAGTCTCAGTCAGTCAGCCTGTTGATGAACTGCCTTCCTGTTCAGTTCCAGTCAATGAGTCTGATTTTAAACTGTCTGTCTTGCCAGTTTCTATCACTGAACTGTCTAATGCCATGTCTGTCTCTTGTGTCTCAGTTTTCCCTAGGCTCCAATTTCCGCCGTGGTGCTCCTCTGATCCATCGTGGTGCTCTCCTGATCCTTTGTGGTGTTCTCATGTTCCGCCTTGGTGCTCCCCTGATCC
Organism: Onychostoma macrolepis; assembly: GCF_012432095.1. Lineage (NCBI taxonomy): Eukaryota > Metazoa > Chordata > Actinopteri > Cypriniformes > Cyprinidae > Onychostoma > Onychostoma macrolepis. The sequence goes on along the minus strand of NC_081163.1, from coordinate 22,493,595 downwards.
GTTGTGGTGTTCTCCTGATCCGTCGTGGTGCTCTTCTGCCCTGTCCGCTCTGCACTGGTGGGCTCCTGCTCTGTCTGCTCCGCCGTGGAGGTCTTTTGCCCTGTCTGCTCCGCACTGGTGGGCTCCTGCTCTGTCTGCTCCGCCGTGAAGGTCGGCTGTCTGGCTCTGCTTGTCTTCTGCTCCATCTGCTCCACCGTGGAGGTCGGCTGTCTTGCTCTGGTGGTCTTCTGCTCCGCCGTGGGGATCCTCGGACCGGTCTGCTCTGCTATGGTGGTCCTCAGCTCCACCCGTTCTGCCGGCTCCATCATGGTCCCCTGTTTTGCCGGTCCTGCCTTAGTCAGCAGCCATTTCACTATCATACGCTCACACCTGAGAACTATCACACAATCACACACTCTACATAAACCATGGACTTCCTTGATCAGATTGCCGAGTATTGTTCTGCGTATAGCACTCTCCTAGTTTTAGCTGCCTTACTGAGCCATTCTGTGTTCCTGTTTAGTTCCAGTATTGTTCTGCATTTATTACTCTCCTAGTTTTAGCTGCGATATGGAACCTGTTTCTTGTTTTCTAGTCTGTGTTTCCTGGATTTACCCTTGCCTCGCCTGGACTATTGCTCATGTTTCTGGATTACCCCTCTTGTCAAGCACCCTGGAAAACGTTCGCTGTTGACTGACTCACGCCTGGTTTTGTATTATTCTTGTATCTCGTCTGTGCCATACTTGTGTGCTGATGTTTTGACCCTGCTTGTGTTTTTGACCATGTCTTTGTTTAATAAAGCTTGCAAATGGATCAGCACGTCTCACGTCTCGTTCGTCCCGTTACACACACACACACACACACACACACACACACACACACATAGATTTATAACATCATGATCTTTATCAATCATCCTTTATACCAGTGGCTCTTAATTTTGGTCCTGTGTAAAGTACACGTCAAATATAACCAAATTATGTTTATTCACACTGTACTCAGGGAATAGGGTGTAGTGAGCATGTCAATCAGAACACAGCTCAGTTCATGGAGCTGTTGATCTGAATCTGGTGTGTCAGATAAGCGAGACATACAACATTTGAGGAACTGCCAGAACCAGAATTGAGAACCTGTGCTCTATACATTCCTATACACTATCTTGTGTATTATAGTATTACAATTATAAGTGTAATCAAAGTTATGTAACCTTAAATCTGCTGTCTAACTGTCTGGTCAGGACTTACAAACCTTCACATCCCCAAACATCTGGGGCAGGTCATGGGTCTTGGTGCCCAAGTTGAAGTGGTACAAGATGTCCTCTTCCATGCTGTTCAGATGAGGGTTGTTCACATATTCCACCTGTCTGTGACACATCACATCTGTTATTGATGCAGACTAGTGTGTTACACAAAAGGCAACAATGCAGCTAAAGAAAAATGACTTTAGTGAATGTTTTCCCAGCTTTAGAAATGTTTATTAATTATTCATTTCATTCATTAAAAAGTCATTAAAGTAACTTCAATCTCATTTTTTCAGCATCCTGACTATGTAAGAGATATGAGAACTGAACTGAACCCAGTATCTCCCAAGACATAAGCCAGAACTCTTTACTAAATCTTTACACAACCATCAACCTGACATGTCCAGCTACTTAAACCCTTATTTTATCTGATCTTATTAACTTTAACTTAAATCATACTTCTTTAAAAGATCAAATAAGATGCAATGAGTAAAATACAGTTTTCTTACTGAATGTAATCGCTGTGTTCATTTCCCAAGTTGTTCAGTAAAATAGGTGCCATGACTGCAGTTCTCGTCAATCTGCAAAAAAGTGGAATAAATTCAATATCTTCACATGTAGATAGGAGGAAAAATATTCAGAATTCCATTTTGTTGTACCTTGCAGCAGCTGTATTTTTCAAAGATATCCTTTAATCCTTTTGATTTTTCTACTGCTAATTTTTGCCGTTTTACTATGCAGACCTTTGTGTCATCAGGACCTTTGGAGAATAAAAATGTGTCTCTCTAAGATAAGCTCTTATATAGAGCTCAGAATGCATTGATTGGTTATATGGGGAGGTGTAGCAACTTCTACATCTTTCTCTAACTGGTTACTGATAACTCTTTGACATGTTCACAAACAGACTTATGCTCTACAGAGAGATGCAGCACAGTGCCAACATCACCTCTGAACACATAAAAGTTTGAAGTGTGTGCACAATTTGATTTGTACAAGTGTGTATGTGTGCAACGGTTTAGGTAGTTTATAAAGACACAAATTTGTATAATGACATGGGTATGACATAGGTATTACAATGTGAAGTTTTCTGTGAGGTGTAGGTTTAGGTGTAGGGTTGGTGTATGGGGGTTAGAAAATACAGTTTGTACAGTAGAAAAACTATTACGCCTATGGAGAGTCCGCATAAACCGACATGTGTGTGTGTTTGTTAGCTTATTAAACTTGTATCCTGGTTACTTGGATCTTGTATCCTTCTCCATCTGCTCCAACCCATCTATTAAAAGATTTAAAATTTAAGTTGTAAATGAAGTAATGCATAGGTAACATTCATAGCTGTACAAAACTAATAACATCCATTTAAATGTAAGACTTCTTGATGGTGACTGTATAAAGGGATTATGTAACATAATCAATAGAGCTGGAAAAAATAAATATTGCTTATGTGCCAGAAAATATTGATATTCTGTAGCTGTGCAATGGCTGCTATCTGGGCAAAAAGTAGCTGCAGAGTAAATTTCTGTATTAAATGTAATTAGTAACTGGATAATAATATTAGGTGTAAGTAGATAATAATACTAGATAATAATATTAGTGTGTAACTGAAAGGAGAGGAATATAAAGCGAAATATATGAGAGTGATACATATATCACGTTTATCTGTTAAACATGTCTTAATACATCTATACATTAAATAGTTTTGAGCTCTGTGAAACAGATTCAGGAAATAACATTTGTCTAATATAAAAACCTCATAATCTGCATAAATAACAAAATAAAACTTTTTTAGTAAGATAATTTGTGACCATAATTAAAACTTAAAATGCAGTTGTTGTTTTTTTTTTTTTTTTAACTACAGGAACTTAAAACCCAAGGCTGACCAAAGACCAGACAGTTGGTTGGTTCATTCATTCATTTAGATTCCTTACCCTTAGAAATCAAATTATGGCACTGTGACACTGCAGTTATAAAATAACAAAACTCAACATCAATTACACAACTTGTCCATTCTCAGTTAGCTGGGCATGAGATCAAAAGGGTGATGACGCAGAGTTTGAGATATTTTTGTGTTTATTTTCCATTATAAGTAACAAGACAACATCAAAGGTTGTACTTAGGTTGTACATAGTTGAGGCAGCATATATAAAATAGCAATTACATTATTGAGTACTTTCAAAAACTGTTCTAAAAACTTTTTCAACATCGTAATTGTATATTTATCTCCATCTGCATACAGCACAGGACACACTGAGGGTTTTGCAACAGCTCTTCAATAGATTACACATTAAATCAAAGCAAAACAATGTTGAAATAGTGTGAATTTGAAAACACACTATGTACTTTAACTTCATATTGCTTACAGTAATCTTATTTTTATTCTTAGAAAAGTTATTTTATTATATGCTTTATCATAAGAAGCTTTATTTAATCTGCTTCCATGTGACCCATGACTCGCTTAGATGTCCTTAGACTCTCTTAGAAGTCCAGTGGTCGCAAGAGAGCCACTCAATCTTCTTGTACTGGCAATGAAGGCCATCCCTGTCTGCTCAGACATTCCTGTGCCACCCATTCTTCACGGCCAAGAAGGATATCCCCAGGCGTCAAGGCTGAGTCTGGTTGCTGAGGCTGATTGCTGTCTTAGTCTTGAGTGTTTAATCTTATCATTATACATTACTGACACTCTATCCTCCAATTTGATACTGTTAAGTGCTTTGACACAATCTGTATTTTAAAAGCGCTATATAAATAAAGGTGACTTGACTTGACTTGACTTAGTGGTTGGCTATCAATGTATAATTTGTGTATTCATGGAGACCGAAGATCTTTTAGAAGCTGATTTCTGTCTAAATGACCTGCTATCAGTGCAGTATTTGTGTATAATTATAAAAAAAAAAAAAAGAAGAAGAAAAAAGATTAGTTTAGTACACGTGGTACATGTAATAGCGTCTATAATAGCTTTTGATAAGACTTGAAGGTTACATTTTATTTTAAGGTGTCCCTGTTAATTATACATTTAAGTAATATTAATTAGCTACAAGTTGTTACGGAATGATCAGAACATGAGACGTGCGGATCCATCTGCAGAGCTTTATTCAAAGGCGTTGTCATGAAACAAGCATGGGTCGATACACAGCAAACAGACACAGATGAGGCAAGACAAAGAGTATTCCTAGAACAAGCGTGGGTCTTTGATCGGCGATCGGTATCCAACAGGGCAAGGCAAAGAGAGATAATCGAGGTACACAGCAATAATCCAGGCAGTGGCAAACACAATCCGAAAGACGCATGGCAAGACTATGACTATGAAAACTATGACAGGCTCCGTAAAGTAACTATCAGCTAGGGTAGTGATATGTGCTTACAATACTCGGCTATCTGACTGAGGAAGTCCATGGCTTATGTAAGGCGTGTGATAGGAATCAGCTGTGCAATGGATCATGGGAACTGTAGTCAGGGGTGAAGTGCAACAGTAGTGTAGTGCAAGAGTCCATGTGGTGAGTGGGTGACCTCTGGTGGTGAGTGAACGGAAGTTCATGGACCGGATTCGTGACACAAGTATTTACTATACAGTTATGGGTTAGGATTAGGGGTTGGTTTAGGGTTACTTGCATGTAATTATGCATAATTTATTGGGTAACACTTTATTTTAAGGTGTCATAATACAGAGTAATTATCTAATTAAGTACTTAGTAGTAGTCATAGTACTTACATGAAACAAAATGTACTTACCATGTAACTAAGTTATGGAACAGCCTGTAATTACTGTTTGTAATTATGTAGATTTAATAGGCAGCTACTGTTACACATATGTAACAGGCAGAGTCTGTTACACAGCTACTTGTACACTTAAGTAGAATCTTGATACACTTTATTTTAAGTAGCCTGTGTAATTGTAACGGGGCTGACGAGATGTGAGACGTGCAGATCCATGTGCAAGCTTTTATTTAAAGGCATGGTCATAAATACAGGCAGGGTCGAGCAATGGCAAACAGGTCTATCATAGGCAAGGCAAAGAGTAATCCAAAACGGGCCTGGGTCAGTCGACAGCAAACAGTATCCAAAGGGGCTTGACGAGAGAGGTTATCTGAAAACGAAGCAATAGTCCAGGCAGGGGAAAACACAATCCAAAACAGGCAGGGGAAAACTATCAGGGGCTCTGTAGACTAGCTACGGCTAGGGGAGCAATAAACGCATACAATACTTGGCAGAGAGGGAAAGAAAGTCCAGGGTTTAAATAGGGCATGTAATCAGTGTGTGCGTAGGATCAGGTGTGCTTGTGATTAGTGCCATCAGCTGTGTGTGTCGTCAGTGCAATGGATGATGGGTAATGTAGTCCGTGGGTGCCGTGCAAGAGTAGTGTAGTGCAACAGACAATGTGGTGAGCGAGTGACCTCTGGTGGTGGGTGAACGGAAGTTCATAGGCCGGATTTATGACAGTAATATTCTGTAATTTTTATGTAATTATAAAGGTATTACATGTATTTAAGCTGTGTACTGGTGGGTTAAATCAAACTAAGGTGCAGCTGGATAAGGTCTACAGTATAGGTACACATGAAGTACACTTAAGTACAATCTAGATACACTTTATTTTAAGTAACTTATGTCTGTGTACTTACATTTATAATTACGTTGTATAAAGTCTGCAACACATATGTAACAATCTTTTGGTTACATAAGTAGCTGTGTAACATACTCGGTCTGTTACATATTTGTAACAGTAGCTGCCTATTACATGTACATAATTACAAACTTTAATTAGCGCGGTAAAGTTAGTTTTAGGTTCGATATTCGCCGGACATTCGCTTTCGCATGCCACTGTTCTATAGAGTCGACAGTCCTACAAAGATACCACTACCACGATTAGTTTTAACAAAATGCAACAACTTTATATCGACATGAAAATATTATTTAAAAAATATTATTTAAAAGTGTATTGTAGCAGCAAATTTAAACCGTAGAAAGCTTTGACGTGCTATAGCGACGCTTGATGCATAAGGGACCGTCTGACAATTCCACCGACTGGGTTTAAAACGTCCAATGTATTTTAACTAAAGTGACTTTTAACATTTAAAATAAAACATTGCCAAACTGTAAAGCTTGTATTACTCATAGTGATTTACTACAGGTGGGATTTTGCCAATACCTTCCTTCATATATGCACTATAGTACACAATTATGTTCATAAAAAAAACTACTGTAAGTACCCAAATGGCTGTTCAAGGTTGTAGTACATTCCTAGTGTCCAGACTAACTTACTACAGGTGAGATTTTGCCAATATCTCCCTTACTGTACATACAGTACATAATTATTCTTAGAAAACAATGACTGTAATTCACCAAAAGCGTTTTTTTCATGTTCCAAAGGCTGTAGTACGTTTGTAGTTACAAGACTGACTTACTACAGGTGAGATTTTACCAATATCTCTCTTACTGTACATACAGTACATAATTAATCTTAGAAAAAAGTACTAAAATTCACCAAAAGGGTTTTCCTAGTTTCCTTACATTCCTAGTGGCCAGACTGACTTACTACAGTTGAGATTTTGCCGATATATCCCTTACTGTACAGTACACAAATATTTTCATGAAAAATACTGTAATTCACCAGAAGTGTTTTTATTAATGTTTTATTAAGGTCATAGTACATTCCTAGTTACAATACTAACTTACTATAGGTGAGATTTTGCCAATAACTCCCTTACTGTACATACAGTACACATATTTTATGACAAAATTATTGCAATTTACCTTTTTTTCATACTCCAAAGGTTGTAGTACATTCCTAGATACAAGACTGACTTAATACACATGACATTTTTCCAATATCTCTCTTACTGTACGTTCAATACATAATTATTCTTAGAAAAAAATTACTGTAATTCACCAAAAGTTTTTTTTTTTCATGTTCCAAAGGCTGTAGTACATTTGTAGTTACAAGACTTACTTACTACAGGTGAAATTTCAACCTGGTCTCATAAAAATACGTACCTCTGCGCACTTTTTGTGCGACACCGTTTTACGTACCTTGCTGCACGTTTCGCCGCAGTTTCAAATAGAAATGTCCACTGAGTGGCGCTAAAACACAGGTTCAATATGTGAACCCTGGCACGTTTTTATTACGTAAATATTGGTACGTATTGCTGTTTTTTTATTACGTTGCTTCAGATAAGTATTGCGGCGGTTCAGAATTCAAATATCCGGGGACTGTCGCTAAAGGTTAATGCTCTATCGTGTTGGAAATATGCCCTACACCAAATCCAGCCCTAAACCTACCCGATAGTGTTAACAAATGCAAAACTGATATAAAAATGTATTAGTTGATGCAACTGTGCCATTTGAACTTCCTTTTACGCAGATTTTAACTGCTTTGTCGAACCGCAGTTACACGGGATTCGAACCGTTGCTTCTCGTCAAATTTGTGTGAAAGTGTTTATTTTGGAAACTGCAGTGATATGTACTTATTGGTATGTATTTCATGTCACGCTAAAACGTGCATCCAGGTATGTAAATGCCATGAGACCAGTTAGTGACATTTTGCCAATTTCTTACTTACTGTACGTACAGTACATAATTATTCTTAGAAAACAATTACTGTAATTCACCAAGAGGGTTTTTTTTTTTTTTTTTTTTTAATGTTCCAAAGGTTGTAGACCATTTTTATTTATAAGACTGACTTACTACATGTGAAATTTTGCCAATATATCCCTTACTGTATGTACAGTATACAAATATTTTTAGAAAATAATTACTGTAATTCACCAAAAGGGATTTTATGTTCCAAAGGTTGTAGTATGTCTGTAGTTACAATACTGATTTACTACACATGAAATTTTGCCAATATCTTCCTTACTGTACATACAATACATAATTAATCTTAGAAACAATTACTGTAATTCACCAAAAGGTTTTTTTTTTTTTTCCAAAGGTTGTAGTACATTCTTAGTGGCCAGACTGACTTACTACAGGTGACATTTGCCAATATCTTCCTTACTGTACATACAGTACATAATTATTCTCATAAAGCAATTACTGTAATTCACCAACATTTTTTTAATGTATTTTTTTATGTTCAAAAGGTTTTTCTACGTTTGTAGTTACAAGTATGACTTACTACAGGTGAAATTTTGCCAATATCTCCCTTACTGTATGTACAGTACACAAATATTTTTAGAAAACAATTACTTTAATTCACCAAACGGGTTTTTTCATGTTCCAAAGGCTGTAGTACATTTGTAGTTACAAGACTGACTTACTACATGTGAAATTTTGCCAATATCTTCTTTACTGTACATACAGCACATACTTAACATTAGAAAAAACAAAAAACAAAACTGTAATTCACCAAAAGTTTTTTCTTTTCTTCCATGTTCCAAAGGCTGTAGTACATTTCTAGTGGCCAGACTGACTTACTACATGTGAAATGTTGCCAATATCACCCTTACTGTGCATACAGTACATAATTATTCTCAGAAAACAATTACTGTTATTCACCAAAAGGTTTTTTTTTTTTTTGTTTTTTTTAGTTTCAAAGGATGTAGTACATTTGTAGTTACAAGGCTGACTTACTACATGTGACATTTTGCCAATATCTTCCATACTGTACATACAGTACATAATTAATCTTAGAAAACAATTACTGTAATTCACCAAAAGGGTTTTTTATGTTCCAGAGGTTGTAGTACGTTTGTATTTACAAGACTAACTTACTACAGGTGAAATTTTGCCAATTTCTTCCTTACTGAACATACAGTACATAATCTTACAAATAAAAAATGAAATTCACCAAAAGTGTTTTTTTTTCTGACTTATTACAGGTGACATTTTGACAGTAACACCCTTACTGCATGTACAGCACACAAATATTTTCTTTAAAAACTAATTCACCAAGTTTTTTTTTTTTTTTGTCATGTTCTAAAGGTTGTAGTATGCTCCTAGTGGCCTTGGATTCTATAGCAGATTATTTATATTTATATTAATATTTATGTATGTATGTATGCATGTGTATGTGTGCGTGTGTTTGTATGTACTGTGCGTGCATAATTATAAGGCAAATTGATCTTCTGATTTTTTTTTTTTTTTTTTTAACCAAGCACATTTTACCAATTCCAAACCACATCATTCTTAATAACTACTATTAATTTTGTATTTAACCATTTATAAGTGATACATAATTGTCCATGAAGGCTAGAAGTGAAAAACTTCATATATTCAGGTGTGCATAATTATTAGGTATGTTTTCTTTTAACGATAAATTGAAGCAAAAAAAAAAAAAAAAAAAAAAATAAATATTAAATGCCTATGAGAAATATTCAAAACTAATGCACTACAGAAATTGAAAAGTTAAAGCATGACCATTGGACAGCAAAATGCTCATTGGGTCAGAAAAAAAACAGGTGGAGAAGAAAAGACATGTTACGTGCAAAATAATTAAAAATTAAGGTGAAGAATTAGGTGTAAAACCATCAGGAACCCTTTAGTCTCCAGTGCCACCATTTTCCAGAACTGCAACCTACCTGGAGTCTCCAGAAGTGCAAGGTGCCAGATTCTCAGAGACTTTGCTTGGGTAAAAAATCCTAAAAAATGACCCTCACTTAATAAGAATAACAATCTGGACTGTTGTGAAATAATTGACCCCAAAGATCTTGTTAATTACAGACCGATCTCGAATCTCCTTTTTCTGTCAAAGATACTAGAAAAGGTAGTATCCTCACAATTATATTCCTTCTTAGAGAAAAATGGTATCTGTGAGGATTTCCAGTCAGGATTTAGACCGTTTCATAGTACTGAGACTGCTCTCACTAGAGTTACAAATGAGTCATCTGATCGTGGCCCTAACCCTAACCCTAACCCATCTGACCCTAACCCTAACGCTTTACATGTTACCCTTAGAAAATATCATCAGGAAACACTGTGTTAGCTTTCACTGTTATGCTGATGATTCTCAGATCTATATTTCTTTGCAGCCCGGCGAAACACAACAACTTGAGAAACTAACGGAATGCATAGTCGATATAAAAAACTGGAAGACGAGTAATTATTTACTGCTAAATTCTGAAAAAAATAATTATCGGACCTAAAACCTCCACATGTAATAACTTAGAACACTGTCTAACACTTGATGGCTGCTCTGTCGATTCTTCGTCATCAGTTAGGTACCTAGGTGTGCTATTTGATAGCAATCTTTCCTTTGACAGCCACGTTTCTAGCATTTGTAAAACTGCATTTTTTCATATTAAAAATATATCTAAATTAAAACCTATACTCTCAAAGTCAAATGCAGAAATGTTAATTCATCTATTTATGACCTCAAGGTTAGATTATTGTAATGCTTTATTGTGTGGTTGTTCTGCACGCTTAATAAACAAACTCCAGATGGTCCAAAATGCAGCAGCTAGAGTTCTTACTAGAACCAGGAAGTATGACCACATTAGCCTGGTTCTGTCAACACTGCACTGGCTCCCTATTAAACATCGTATAGATTGTAAAATCTTGTTAATTATTTATAAAGCCCTGAATGGTTTAGCTCCTCAGTACTTGAGTGAACTCTTAATGCATTATAGTTGTAGGGTCAGAACGAGTCAGACAAACTAAGATTCGATCAGAACATCGAAACATGAGGAGCCAAAATTCCAGAGAAGCCCAACAGGATGTCATAAATCTGTCAATGGTACTCTGGCGCCATGAGTCTGGAGCAAGTCTAACCAAGTCAAGTCAAGTCAAGTCACCTTTATTTATATAGCGCTTTTAACAATACAGATTGTGTCAAAGCACTTAACAGTATCAAATTGGAGGATAGAGTGTCAGTAATGTATAATGATAAAATTAAACACTCAATTTTCAGTTAAAGGCATTTCATTATTGAATTCAGAGATGTCATTGTCTAGCTCAGTTTAGTTTAAATGGTATCTGTGCAATCAAATCGGCGATAATCGCAAGAAAATTAAGTGTCCCCAACTGAGCAAGCCAGAGACAGCGTCAAGGAACCAAAACTCCCTCTGTGACAGAATGGAGAAAAAAAAAACCTTTTGAGAAACCAGGCTCAGTCGGGGGGCCAGTTCTCCTCTGGCCTGACGAAACCCACAGTTCAAAAGTTTATATTTCTATTTTTTATTTTGTTGCAATTTCTATAATAGTAATAACAATAATAGTATTATGTAGTTAGGTATTTTATTATATTTTTAGTTATTTTGTTATATTTTTAGTTTTATTGTATTTTAATCGAGGTCTTCGCTAGGGATATGTCTCTGGGGTTCATCTGGGTGTCCTGGTCTCCGCTGACGATCAGGGCTGTAGACATCTTGGTGCTGATCCACCATCTGATCGGATATGGACTGAGAAACAGAATAGGAAAGAAACAGACAAATATTAGCGTAGATGCCATTCTACTTACGATGTAACGAGTACATCGTGTGTTATGGGGAGTGTTCCCGGTTCCGGTTGATCTAATTAATGCAGCCTAACAATCCTTTAACGGATTTGAATAATAGAAGCGTATTAGTGTGTTATGTGTAAGCCAGGCTAAAGAGATGGGTCTTTAATCTAGATTTAAACTGACAGAGTGTGTCTGCCTCCCAAACAATGTTAGGTAGATTGTTCCAGAGTTTGGGTGCTAAACAGGAAAAGGATCAGTTCTTGTTTCAACGTTGAAACAATGTTTAATGCTTAACGGTTGAAAACCAACCGGTACATGACCAACCTTCAACGTTGAAATATGGTTGAAATAATGACAGTTTTTGTTTCAATGTTGAAACTACGTTGAAATAATGTTTAATGCTAAATGGTTCAAAAAGGGTAATAAAAACACTTATAAATCAACTTTTATTTTTATTTATTATTTTTTTTTTTACAAGATCTGTATGTTGAATCACTTAATGTATGTACAGAATAAATAATTTCTGCCTTTTAAATGATTATTAAGATCGTTATTATTATTTTATTATCATTTTACATTTTTATCATGAAACCTTCTGGTATAAATATTATCAACAACAATAAAACTAAACACATTGCGCTGCCTTACCACGCTGAAATTTTCCTATTGGTTATTTAACCTTATTTGCTTTGATCATGATTGGTTTATCTGGCTGTCATTCAACTGGCCAATGAAACTGTGTGCGCCATTTTAAGTTTGAAAATATGACCATTATACTGATCGTCTTTCTGAGTGAGGTCGCTGTGAGTGAGAGAGCTGCTGCGCAATAAAACTGCTAGGTCAGTCCCGAATTATTGTATAATTTTTGCCTATTATGACCGTGTGTAATTGCTGTTAACGCGAAGGTCTGGATATTTTGGATTCCTTTTCACTTAATTGTTGAGATTTTAGAATGTTAAGAAATGTGTACATATGTTGGTCAGAAATTTGGAAATGGTTAGATTTTAGTGTTTGTCAGTGTTATCCCTTACGGAAAGGTAATTCACATATATGTGAAGCACTGTTAAATATATTGAAATATATTTAGAAAATATATTTTTAAAAATACATATGTTGCGTGTGTGTGTGTTTACATAGGCTATTTCTGAAATTATATTCATGCCTCATGATTTTTAATCAACGTGTTTTTAAAATGGTAAAAAACATTTACCATTAAAGCTATTATTATATTATAGATCCTATATTCTCATTCAATTTAGGTCTACTATCCACTTAAACAATATGTCATCAAGTTTCAGGACAAGTTTCTAATTTTATGTACCGGTACTATTTATGTAAACGCTGCGTAACTTTCATGTGTTTGATGGGAGTGCGCGTTGAACATTCGAGGCTCATTTAAACTGGAGTGGAGGGAGTTTCTATGGAAACGGGGCGGCAACTCAGCTGACAAATAGCAAAAAAATTCCGTCTCTCACTGTTGTTTTTACTGCTTTCAGGTAAGTTTAGTCCCTAAAATTACACAAATAATACATACAACTGTTCCTGACACTTTCTTACATGTAATTGACACGTTTCTGTTGAATATTTACTTTACAGAAATGGTTCAGCGTCATCGGAAAAAGTCCGTTAGCATCACAAGCGTGAGCTAACCAGAGGCTAACTATAAGAGGTAAGCTAGCTATAGATTTGAGCTCTTATTTATGAAAGTTTGGGATTTTAATCACAGATTATGTGTAGATGACTGATTTTTATAGCTTTGTAAATGTTTTGCTGGCAATTTGTTAATGGATTAATTGAAATAAGCTAATTAATTTAACCTAAAAGTATGCACTGTACTGTTAATCAACTTAACGTTACATGAACTAAAATGTGCTGAAGCTAACGTTATTTCAAATACATTTTTATCTTTCATTGTAGACAAATATTGTACTGTGATTTTAGGAGTGTCAGAAAAATCCCTCTAATGCTGCTGAGAGAGAGATTGGAAACAGGTGATCTGAGAAAGCATATTAAATAACTTCATATGCATTTTTCCCAATATATTTCACCTATATCATCATGCATCTTTAAAACCTAAAAACGTAAATCTTCGTTTCTTAAGATTTTTTTGTATGTTCTGTACATTATTCTTTCTCATTTCTGCATTTCACCTCTGCTGTAGTTTATTTCTAATAAACCTGACATCGTATACTATTGTTGGCTCTGTGACTCTGTTTATGTTCCTATAGTCTTCCATGCTGATGGCTGTGCAGCAGAGTTGGAGGGGACCTCTTGTCGAAGAACATCTCCAAGACACTATGAGCATCTGACTAGTAAGTAAAACCTCAAACATTCAAAAGTTTATCAGATATTAAAAAAAATATATCAAATAATTATAAAATATTTTTGGAGTCCTGTATGTCTTACAAGAAGGAAAATTAGAAGGTAGTAAATATTTGGGTGGTGTAATATTATAATACAATGTCATTAATCAATATATTAGGATAACCCACGTTATTTAAATTACTAAAATAGCCAATAGACAATAATGAGCAATAATAATTCACCACACTGCATAGGAAGATGCTATGACAAATTCAAGCGCACAGCTTCACCTAGGCCCAATTATTAATTTGTTTAGTTAAATCATTTATAATTTGAATAAGGGAATAAACTTCGGGTAATCAAATTTTTTTTTTTATTCATTACATCATAGATGTAATAGATTTTTTAGATTTTTTTTCTTCAGGAAACAGCCAGACTACAATTATAGCAACACAGTAGCGAACAATAAACGATATGGCAAGACAAAAATTACATAATAAAACAAAAGTTTGAGCAATTATGAGTAACGATAGGCTAAAACATCTAAATATGATGTCTGGATCACTGTCAGATGAGCCTTGAGATGCTGAGCCGACCCAGGACGCATAACTTACCATCAGACTAGTGCTGTGCGGTATGACCAAAAATCTATATCACGGTATTTTTCAAAATTATACCGGTTTAACGGTATATGACGGTATTTATTTTTTTCATGCATGACCGTGTGTTAACCACATTTTCTACTGACTGAGAGAGGAAAAACTGCAGTAGATTGACTTAGGCCCTGATCACACTGAACACGTTTTTTTATAAATTCTGAAAACGCGAGGTGCACCGTACTGCCTTTTTTTTTGGCGATTTAAAAAAGAGCAGTGCATTGCGTTTATGTTGCTAGGCAAACAACGAATCAGCTGTCCTGTCAGTCTAATCAAAAACGCGAGGTGCGCTAATGAAAAACGCATAAACAGCACGCAGAACGCTCACTGCCAACAGAAAACAATTAAAAAAAGGCGCCTCTCACTGCAAAAATTGCAAATATTGTAAAACAAATTACACACTAAATAGTGACTACACACGACCCATTAATACATGTTAACCAGGAGTCACTCTCATTTATAATCGCGACATCGTCTGATAAAATCAACATGCATCTAACATTAAACTAAAGAGCGGCTATGGCTATATTACTTTTTTGTCTCATGCAGCGCACTGCCTGCGTCTGAGTAACAAACTAAAAAAAAAAACAACAAACAAAAAAGTGCATAATATTAACAGACGAACTATGCTCATATTTATAATTCCGAACAGTCAGTTAGCGGCAGGTGATTGGAAACGCTGTTTTGTACTCATTTACTGACGAGTCTGCTGCGGTACGGCCAGCTGAATGCGGTGCTTCTCTGCCGCTCGCTGCACAGAACAGACGCCGAGAGGCGACCCTGCGCCAGGAGTCAGATCTCGCACTTGCGGGGCAGCACTTGAGACATCTTCCAACTGAATAACATAGCTAAGGTTTATCCCAAAAAGTCGCTAGGTTTGTCAGTATATTCTAGTGATGCACGATCATGATTTTTCATGGCCGATTGCGATACCGATTTTTTACAAGGAAACCGGCCGATTCCGATATCATTTTCCGATTTTTTTTTTTTTTAATCAAGCAACAAACAAGAAAGAATGAAAGAATGATATTTGGTATTTAACAGGCCAAACTGGGTTTTGGCTATTGAAAATAACTGTAACCATCTGAAATTAACAGCAGTAACTGCACAGTAAGTAGGCTACATTCAATACAAACATAGGTACTGACAAAAGCATTTAGCTTTTGTTTTTAAATTGGGTTGAATCTATAAACTGGCTTTAAATGAAAACATTAACTGTAACCACGTAATTTTAAAGGCAACAACTGCATAGTTCCACAATCCAAACAACACAATCAAAACACATTCAACACTTCAAACAAAGATGTTACTTAATCAAGTGTAAAGTGTAAAGTAAAAAAGTTCTTTACCAGTGAAACTAAATAAAACCAAAGTTGGCTATATGAATATATTATTCCAAAATGTTAAATCAAATAATGTTTAGTGCAACGAGTAAAACAAAGATGCTACAGCAGGTGCTTTTTAAATCAAATTAAGTTAATGTAATTTTAAGGTAAAATAAAAAATAGGCCTAATCATCCTATATCTTACAGAACTGATGTTTACTTCTGGCTTTTCAAAAGTGCATGTGAGTTCTTCTTTACAAAAAGAAGCATTTCAGCTTTGTCACAAGTTAGTCTGTTTCGTTTCTCATCCAACATGTGAGATGCTGAGCTGAACAAACGTTCACTGTCTAAGCTTGTGCGATTAACTTGTCCTTTGCAGACAATGCAGATTGCAATCTTCACGTCCTGCGCACAGATTTCGAAATACTTCCACACAAATGACATGTTTGCTAATGATTAAGCCTACAAATGTATTCTGTGCACGCAGGCGCACTTCCGGAAAAATTGGCCGGAAAAAAGACAAAAAAACGGTTGCCGATCGCACATTATAAGCAAAAACCATCCGGTTCCGATTTAAGTGCCATCTATTTCCCTAAACAACCGATTTTCTGGCACAGAAGGAGAGCTTATTAAATCACGAACACGATTATTTATTTCTGCTAATTATTATTTTATTTTCGTTAGTTTTTCTGTTACTGTTGTTAGTTTCGTTTCGTTTTAGTTTTTCATTTATTTAGAAATTGTAATTTTATTTCAGTTTACGAAAATGTTTTTTGACCAATAGTTTTAGTCTTAGTTTCAGTTTTCGTTTATGAAAATAACCTTGCTGTATATACAGTAAGGGTGATGTTGGAAAAATTACACCTGTAGTAAGTCAGTTTTATAACTACAAACGTACTACAGCCTTTGGAACGTGAAACACCCTTTTGGTGAATTATAGTAATTTTTTTAAGAAAATAGTTGTGTACTATACATACAGTAATAGAGATATTGGCACCTTTAGTAAGTCAGTCTGGCCACTAGGAATGTACTACAACCTTTGGAACATAGTTCAAACTAGTTTAAGGAAACAGAACCTTTCACACTTCCGCCAGGTATGAGACATAATCCTTATTATTCTTTTATCATTATTATTTTGTTTTTATTCAGCCATTATAAGCCTTTATACTGGCAATAAAACGTTTACCAAGCCACATCGCTTCAAACCCAATATACATTTACCCAACTATTTCCAAAAGTATTTCTAAATAAATACAACAAAACATTTTCTTGCGACCTGAAGTATTATGGCAAAATGCATTATGAAGAAGAATTGGACCTGCTCTGCAGGTGCATTATAGCTAATATTAGCATCATGCTACATAAGACAATATATGAGATTAATAGTGCACTTTTACTCAGAACTCACTTCAAACCACCATCGAGTGTTTGTAATAACTTCCTTTTGCGATCACATGTGGAATTTGGTCGTTTACTGTTGTTAAAATATGCTATTTATAGCCTTTTATATCGCTGCACAAATTAGCATTTCAGATGTACACATTCCTGTGTAAAAGCCTTCACATGTGCTCTGCTGAAACTCACATTGTTTGTGATGTTAACCGCCTCTCCATTCTTAAGTTGCCAGGGATACATTTCAAGTATAATACACATTAGTAAAAGGATCTTTTTAATTTTTATTTGTCTATATACACTTTGGGCGGCCGCGGTACATTATAAAAGTAGCCCAAAAAAACGCAGCTCACGGCTCTGTAATTTTCCCGCGACTGTATTTTCAAAATAGCCCACTTGTGCCGTTACCCTGGCAACACTGGTTCGCTGTAACCTCATCACACAATGATAGATAACCTTCCGCGCTGCGATGACGGGAAGAAGTTGGGGTCAAACCTTATCAAACGATTAATCTGCGTTAAAAAAATATTAACGCGTTAATTTTTTATTAATTGAATTGAATTTTTATTAATAAATATTAACGCGTTAATGTTGACACCCCTAATATATATATATATATATATATATATATATATATATATATACACAGACATGATCGAATATCAATCAGTTGGCGATTCGTATGTACCGCTACTAAGAACTGTACATATAGAGGGAGCGTCTAACAACATCGTCCGCGTTAGATTCGATAAGCCGCATTACGCACCTGTGAATAAATCTAATATTAGAGACATTTGCATCGAAGTCAAAGACAATCAGAACAAACACACGTTATGTCGTTTACTCCCGAAACCAAGCGGGTAACGGGTTACCTGGCAATGCTGGCCGTCCCGTTATGTACAGGTCTGGTATAGGAGGGATTTTCAAAGCACTTTTCAGAACTGCTCTACCTCTGTTGAAAAGAGGTTTTGGTATAGCAAAAAAGCTGTTGCGAGATATATAGGTAGTGACGTTGTAACCACAGCCCTATCGAGGTCGTATAACGATAATAATAATAACAACAGTGGTCAAAACGGTAACGGGTTAATGGTTAAGTCACACGGATCTTTTAAACCGCCCGGAGTGCGAATGCGTAGGGGTAGTGGCCGTGTGAAGAAAGCTAAACGTACTAGTAAGAAGCGTGCGGCCGCAAAACGCGTGCGGCCGCAAAACGCTCACGGCGCTCCCGCACGAAACGTGTAAAGAAAACTGTCCGTGTCAAAAGACCACTGAACACCATTTTCTAAACCATGTCTCTATTCCACAACATGTCGGAGGAATATATTAAATCCGAGCTAGATTTATTTACCGTTCCTATGACCCAGACGTCAATTGAATAAAAGTACCTATGTCGAAATACCGTCTCTATCTGCAATAACGGATTCATCGCCGCTAGAATTTTTTACTGCGGGGACGGGTGAAGATTATATCGATCTAAATAACACTCGGATACACTCGGATCAAAATAACCAGACAAAGACGGCACCAATATAGCAGATGGTGCACCTGTCGGTTTAATAAATTACCCCGGTGCGTGTATATTCTCGTAGGTGGATGTTTCTCTAGGCGACCGTCTGATAACGCAGAGTTCTAGCACGTATCCTTACAGATGTTTGATCGAAGCTCTGATAAATTTAGGAAAATATACCCTCGGAAGTGTCTTTTCAGCAGGATTGGGTCCCACTTTATATTAGGTGGCCTTAACTACTATGTACTTACATTTATATTAATCATTTGGTACAATGCACTTATTGTGTACATACATGTTTTTACATTGTACTTTTATTTTTTAAAATACCTATATGTAATTACATCTGTAATTAATAATTACACTGTTGACCCATCCCTAACACCTTAACCCACCCTTAAACCTACCCATACCACCAAACCTGTCCCTAACCTTACCCTTATCCCACCTAAATAGCAGCAGTAGTGTTTTGCAATAAAGTATGAACACAATAAGTACATTGTACTTTTTTTTTGATGTAAGTACATAGTAGTTAAGGCCACCTAATATAAAGTGTGACCCAGGATTGTTTTACAATCACATGGACGCTACCGACCCTGCAGGTGAAAATACAGGATTAATGAAGCGAGCGGCATTTACCAATGCTAACAATGTCATAGAATTATACAGGGCTTTATCGGCTTTATACAGATTTGTGTAAAAGCCTTTAAATATGTCGTTAGCCCTCTGAGGTAATTTTGGGGCACTTGAGATGTTTTGACATGCCCTGATATTTGTGCTTATTTCAGCTACTTAAAAGATACTATTGACCAATATGTAATTTTTTTTTTGTATTCAGCACAAACTGTGCTACAAACCAACCAACCAAAAAAAAAAAAAAAAAAAAAAAACCAAAAAAACACAACAAACATTTGTGAGCATGTTAATATCAGGAGCATCTGTATATAATATATATATATATATATATATATATATATATATATAGGTTTTGTAGCCATAGACTCACGCATGCTTTGTACTATCGTAAAAAAAGAAAGAAAGAAATTTTATATCTTATAAACTAATTATTATTGTTTAGCACGTTATTAAAATCTAGGTAGGCTATTAATAATAAACATGTTTTAAACATACTTAAACTCGTAGCATTCATCGTGTTACAGTATACATTCATATCAACTCCCCAATTGTAAGTCGCTTTGGATAAAAGCGTCTGCTAAATGACTAAATGTAAATGTAAATGTAAATGTAAATATTACTTTTGTTGTTTTATATAGAGTATAAAAACATCATCGTTGTCAGGATTGTGGACTTGTTTTTCCATGTTTTACCCCTGTCCTTGTTCCTGAGTTTCCTTATATGGTTATGTTCCTGTTCTTGTTAGTTTCATTATTCCATGCCCCTGAGTTCCTTAATCATCTCGTTAGTTCCTTTGTTTTCTCCTTTACAAATACCCTCAGTTTTCCCTTAGTGTTTGTCTGTTCTACTTTGTTGCTGGTCTTTGTGTACCCTACGTGTTGTTTACATTAAAAGTCATATTCTACCTTAAGCTGCCGAAAGAAAATTAAATACAATGAATTGCCTATCATATTCAAAATGCTTTAATCGATTTCAAACATTGTAGTCAGGAATTATAGTTTGGGAAAAACCCAACTATGATTTTGTAGTCATATAATCGAGTATGTATGATTTTATAGTAGCCTATGATATGATTCTGTAGCCATAGACTCACACATGCTTTGTACTATAAAAAAGATATTTTATATCTGAGAAACTAATTATTATTGTTTAGTACACTATTAAAATCTATTTGTGAACAGAGTATTAATAATAAACATGGTCTAAACATTCTTCAACGTGTAGCATTCTCCTTTTTCTCAGAGAACTGAAGACTTTTTCAATCACGCAGTGTAACTGCACAGCCGTTGGTTCGTGCAGTGTATTAAAAACGAACCAATGGCTCGGCAGAGGTGCTGCACGAGCCTATGGCGGTGAAGCCTGCCAGAGCCCACCAGAATGGGCGGGGCCATCTGGCTATATAAGCGGGCATTTCGCCATAGGATCTCAGGTAAATGACCAGCGACGACACTGAGTCGTGCAGCGTCATGGCACGGCAATGTACACAGTACTCGTTCCTGTATCTCAGGGAACCGAGGTTACGTAAGTAACCGAGTAAGTTCCGTTTTGATACTTCAGTCGTACTGCGTCGCTAGACGCTAATGGGGAACCAATTCAATCCCACCGTGCCATGTAAGAGGAACGACTGATATAAACTGGCCTTGAGCGATAATGACTCAGAGGGACCAATTATATGCAGGGTCATCCCTGCGGGAAGCAAGAGGGATGAACTCATAGAGGTCAGCCTGGCTTTGGATAATCGTTCCAAGTTCAAGTTAATTTTATTTGTATAGCACATTTACAACAGCCACCAAGCTGACCAAAGTGCTTTACAGAAAAGCAGGATTATAGCCTACCACATACACAGAAAACAAACCCGACAGAATTTATTACAACAATTAAAAATTAAAACTGGCCATAGCACAGTAGTCAATACACTAAGGAAAACAAATACGTTTTAAGCAGAGACTTAAAAACAGACAGAGAAGAGGCCATTCTAATCTCTAAAGGCAGGGTATTCCAAAGTCGAGGCCCTGCCACTGCAAAAGCACGCTTACCTCTACGCTTAAGCCTAACGTGAGGGACTACCAACAAAGCCTGGTCACAGGATCGTAGGCTTCTTGATGGAGAGTAGAGATGAAGAAGTTAAGAGAGGTAGATAGGGGCTAGATTGTGTAGGGATTTATATACATAGAGGAGAATTTTAAAGTCTATTCTCTGACAGACCAGTGTAAAGATTTAAGAACTGGAGTGATGTGCTCATGATTACGACACTTTAAAAGAAGTCTGGCAGCAGCATTTTGAACAAGCTGAAGACGTGCAATTTGAGACTTAGATATACCGCAATATAAAGAGTTGCAGTAATCTAGACGAGATGTAACAAAAGCGTGAACAGCCATTTAGAGAGTTTTAGGAGTGAGAAAATGTTTAATTTTGGACAGTAAACGAAGCTGATAAAAACTGGATCCAATAACAGAAGAAATATGTTTATCAAATTTTAAATGCTGGTCAACAAGAACTCCTAGGTTCCGCAACCGTGAGGATCTAAAAACGGATAAACTTTCTAACTCAGGGCATATACACTGAGAGTTTTCATTTGGACCAAAAACAATTACCTCGGTCTTGTCTTCATTTAGGAAGAGGAAATTTTGGGCTAGCCATGATTTTATCTCCTCTAAACATTGCAGAAGAGAGGTGATCGCAGTGGAATTGTTTTTTTTTTTTGATTGGTAGATAGATTTGAGTATCATCTGCATAGAAGTGAAAAGACATACTGTCACGGATCGGTCAGGCCCTTCCCTCCACCAATCACAACGATCCACATCACCCGAGTTCTGATCATGCTCACCTGCACCTCATCACCACCGTCATCAACTCCAACATAAAAGCACACACCACAGTTCACCCAGATACTTACCTTAAATACCTTACCTCCCGTTTCTGCTCCTTGTGTCCTCCTCTCCTCCCAGATCGTCTGCCTCCCAGTTCCGTGTGCATACAGTGGATCTCCTCGTCTTGTCTTCCCTGCAAACCTGTGGACATCAAGATAGTTACTATCATCACCACCTCTCTTCAGCACTCCATTCAGTTCTCTTCTACTCACCTGTTCAATAAACATCACGTACTATCACTCACCTCTGCGTCCGACTTATGTTACACATACCATGTTTACGTAGAATTGAGCCCAGAGGTAGGATGTAAAGAGAAAATAGAGAAGGAGATAAGATAGAGCTTTGTGGAAGGCCACAGGTCAGAGGTGCAGAAGAAGTAAAATTACCCAGCTTCACTAAAAACTTTCTGTCAGACAGGTAAGATTGAAACCATTTCAGGACGTTAGCTTTTAGACCTACCCAAGACTCCAATCTGGATAACAGTGAGGAGTGGTCTACAGTATCAAAAGCGGCCGATAAATCTAAAAGGATAAGAACCACAGAGTCCCCGGAATCGGTAGAGAGGTAAATATCATTTAACACTCTCAACAGGGCAGACTCAGTGCTGTGAGCAGACTTAAAACCAGATTGAAAAACCTCATGAATACAATTTCTTGACAGAAAACTTTGAAGTTGATTCAGCACAATTTTCTCCAAAACCTTTGAAATGA
This sequence comes from Onychostoma macrolepis, assembly GCF_012432095.1. Lineage (NCBI taxonomy): Eukaryota > Metazoa > Chordata > Actinopteri > Cypriniformes > Cyprinidae > Onychostoma > Onychostoma macrolepis. The sequence continues at coordinate 22,470,607 of NC_081163.1, read as the reverse complement.
AAGGCCAGACAGAAATTGGCCGAAAATTTTTTAGGACAGAGGAATCCAGTGAAGGCTTCTTGAGCATATGAGTGACCGTAGCGACTTTAAGATTGGCAGGAACAGAGCCAATTTGGAGACACTTATTAATAAGAGACACCAGACCTGGCCCAATCGAATTGATAATTAATTTGAAAAATCTCAGGTGAATGATATCGCTAGAACAGAATGAAGGTTTAAGCTTGCAAATCACCTCCTTCAATTCCTGAAGATTGATAGGTTCAAAAGCATCAAAAACAGCAAAGGCAGATGACATGATTGGAGAGACAGTTACAGTTAAAGTGGGGCAGACGCAAAGTCTTAAGTTAGTAATTTTGTCACTGAAATATCTCAAGAAGCTTTCACAGAGAGCAACAGAGGCAACAGGTAAAGTGTTAACAGAAGGATTTGTGACAGATTGAATAATTGAAGTGATTAGTTTCAATTAGATTAGAAAAATATGCAGACTTAGCTGCAGTCTGATAAGATGTAAGAGAGTCTCTGAGCATTTGAAGAGAGATATGCAGCCTGTCCTTTTTCCATTTTCGTTCTGCCTGTCTACAATTTTGTTTCAAGAGACGAGTGTCAGAGTTTTGCCATAGTTCAAATTTTGATTTGTGCTTGTGTGGCTTAAGGGGGGCAGTTGCATTTGCTACCTTAAGCCAGGCAGAATTCATAAGGCTAAGATGTTGATCAGCATCCAAGTCAGATAATGATTGATCCAAGTGCAACTGTGAGCAGCATTCAGCAAAGCACAAGTTGAAATTTGTGCTAAACTGAGGAGAGTATAATCGAGACAGAGTTGCAGGTGTAGTAGAAATTTGAGAGAGATCTGGAAGAGTCAGTGAAAATAATATGGGCTTATGGTCCGAGATCATAAAATCTGAGAGCACAATGTCAGTCACATCAAGCCCATACGACAGTACAAGATCCAACGTATGGCCCTGAATATGAGTAGAGTCGCTGATCCACTGAGATAGATTAAAAGCGTCAATAAGATTAAGAAAGTCATGCGATAGGGGGTTTGACGGACAGCAGACATGGATATTAAAATCACCCACCAATAGAAAGCGATCGTAATTAGTGGCAATATTGCCGATCAGTTCCGTGAAATGCTGTATAAAGTCCTTGGAAGGGTGCGGAGGACGGTAAATCACCCCTACACATACAGGACCATTCCAGTCTAATTGAAGAAACTGAGCTTCACAACTGGAAAAAGCCGTTACAGGGACCAATCGACAGCGTGCAGAGAGAGAGTTTTTAAAAATTGTTACTATCCCACCTCCGCGTCCACTCGGACGAGGGGAGTTAAAGAATGAACAGCCAGTAGGGATCGGATCAGAGAAAGGAGTTCTCACCAACCTTTATCCAGGATTCTGTGATGAACATAAAATCCAAGTTGTGAGATGAGTAGAAGTCGTTTAATAAAAAGGTTTTATTCACCAAGGAGCGGGCATTTAATAATGCCATCTTCGGTGAAGACAAAATAACAGGAGATGAGGATGCTCTTTTCAGTGAGTGCAGATTTCCGTGAGTTACTCCCCGTCGTCGAGAGCCGAGGCCGATTCGGTGGAGACCAGCACGAGAAGCAGGACTCGGGTGCAGGGGGAGAACAGGACAAAGCCACCGGTAGGTCAAGTCCAGCAGGCGCCAGGTAGCAGAGCCGCCGTAGAACGATTCATAGTCCGAGAGAAAGCCCGCCCGCAGTTGAGCTTTCAGCTTCACGATGTAACCTCCGCGGTTGCCTCGTTTCCTCCTTCGCTTTCTCCGCGAGATGTTAAGGGGCCACCGGCGGATACAGTCCGGGATAACCATTCGGAACGGCTCCTTTTGTATTACCAAAGGAGCAGTCCATATCCATAGTGTAAGAGTTCGTGAATGTGTCCACAATAGAGTTGTGGAGACAAGAGTTCCAAGACTGCTTGACGGTCGTAGATTAAAAGTGTGCAGCAGTTTAGAGACAGAGCAGACAACCAGACAAACAAACATGAGAGCAGCAGACGGCATGCCAAATACACAGGCGCCATCTTGGAATCTCCAAGGGTCTAATGTACAGCCTCAGCACTATTATTAGGGCCAAGAGCGTTCTTGAAGAAACGGGCAAAGCCTGAGAGTCAGACCTCGATAGGCGTGTGCACTTTAAGCAGATAAAATCCGGGCCTGTAAGGCCGGAACGTCCAAGCTATAGAACCTGGCAAAGGTGGATGGCGAGGCCCAGCCAGACGCTACACAGATGTCTGCTATGGACACACCACTAGACCACGCCCAAGAAGAGGGGACGCCTCGAGTGGAATGGGCTCAAAGGGGGAGCCCTTGAGGGCTCTCAGGACCATGGGCAGATCCCATGTAGAGACCGTGAGAGGTCGGGCCGGATGCAGCTTCCTGGATCCTCTCAGGAAACTAACAACTAGGTTGTTTCAGCCCACCGACTGTCCAGCTATAGGAGCATGAGAAGCTGCTATAGCTGTCACATACTCCTTGAGCGTGGAGGGGGAGCACCGATATGTCACATGATATAGGGTCCTCGCCACGGGTTGTACACCAGGCGGAAAAGACCGACCACTTAAGGGCGTAGAGGTGTCTCGTGGATGAAGCTCTAGCCTGTGAGATCGTATTTAGAACATTCTCGGGGAGACCAACTGATTCCCGTCAAGAGCCCACACATGTAGAGCCCACAGTTCTAGCCAAGTTGATTACCTGGGAGATCAGAGCAATCGGGGGGAAAGCGTATAAGAGGAGGTTGGGCCATTCATGGGCCAACGCATCCTTGCTCTTCAAAAAGTTTGTCAGTGAGAGTTGTCTTTTGAGGCAAAGAGGTCAACCTCTGCCTTGCCAAAGATCTGCCAGATTTTCTGAACTGTTTGCGGGTGGAGTATCCACTCGTCTGAGGGGATGTTGCTCTGAGATAGCATGTCTCCTCTCTGGTTCAGCACGCCAGGCATGTGTGCTGCCCTCAATGAACGTAGGTTGAGATTTGCCCACTCCAAGAGGCATCTTACAATCTCGAAAAGGCGTTTCGAAGTGAGCCCGCCTTGGCGATTTATATAGGCCACCACCGTCATGCTGTCTGAGCGGACTAGCACGTGGTGTCCCTTCAGGTCCGGCAGGAAGGTTTGAAGCACTCAACATACTGCAGTCATTTCGAGGCAGTTGATGTGTAGCCGACCTTCTGCTATCGACCAGGAGCCAAAGGTCGGATTGCCCTCGCACAGAGCTCCCCAACCTGTGTTGGAAGCATCTGTCGAGACAACCTTCCTGTAGACCATACCCATCATCACGCCTTGTCTGAACCATTGTGGGTTCTTCCAGGGGGCCAGGGCTGCAACGCAGGCTTGGCTCACCCTGACGCCACACGTGGGGCGGAATCAAAGGTTTCAACCAGTACTGAAGGGGTCTCATCTGGAGAAGGCCCAACTGAAGTACTGGAGTAGCAGAGACCATGAGGCCCAGCATCTTTTGAAATGCTTTGAGAGGGTATAAGGCTCCGACTCTGAATGATGCCGCAAGCTGTTGTATAGCTAGTGCACGGTCTGGCGCGACTGCCTCCCTCATGTGGACTGAGTCGAAAACTGCTCCCAGGAACGAAGTTCGTTGGCTGGGGGACAGTGAGCTCTTGGCAAAGTTGATCCTGAGTTCCAGGTGCTCCAAGTGGCTGAGGAGGAGGGACCTGTGGGCTAACGGCTCTGCCTCTGACTGTGCCAGAATGAGCCAGTCGTCGACGTAATTCAGGATATGGACTCCCATCTGTCTTAGAGGGGAGAGGCGCGTCCATGCACTTCGTAAAAGTGTAGGGAGCCAGGGATAGCCCAAAGGGCAGGACCGTGTATTGATAAGCCACTCCTTCAAAGGTGAATCTCAAGAATCATCTGTGATGGGGGGGCTATCTGGATTTGAAAGTAAGCGTCCTTCAGATCCAGTGAAAATAACCAGTCCTCTGGGCGAATTTGCGAGAGGATCTGCTTCAGGGTAGTCATTCTGAACGGCCGTTTTATGAGGGCGCGGTTCAGTAGTCTTAGATCGAGGATGGGCCGAAGGCCGCCATCCTTCTTGGGAACGAGGAAGTAATGACTGTAGAAGCCTGACTCGCTCTGGGCTGGCGGAACTGTCTCTATAGCTCCTTTTGCCAGCCGATTCATTACCTCGGCTCGCAGAACGTGAGCGTTCTTGCTCTGCACTGAGGTGGAGACCACGCCACTGAACCGGGGGGGTCTTCGAGCGAGCTGAAGCGAATATCCTCGCTTAACCTACTGGGGTCTGAGGTCATTTTGGGGCCCTTGAGATGTTCTGACATGCCCTGATATTTGTGCTTATTTCAGCTACTTAAAACATCTTAAAATCTTAATCCTATCTTAAAAAAACGAGTTGGTCTCGCCAGCGAGACAGCCGACCCCAGAGAGTTAAGGCCTTATATTTGAGCTTTCCTGTAGCTCAAATAGTAGAGCATGGCGCTAGCAACGCTAAGATCATGGGTTCGATTCCCAGGGAAAGCAAGAGCTGATAAAAATGTAAAAAAACTGTAACTTGAATGCAATGTAAGTCGCTTTGGATAAAAGCGTCTGCTAAATGCATAAATGTAAAATGTTATATTTCAGCTACATTTTTTATTCCAAAACTTACTAACCACGCATAATATTTTTTTTTCTAAAAAATGCAAACATGTACATCCATCTTGTTCACATATTATTGTAGCACAGTTTGTGCTGAATACAAAAATAAATGACATGTTGGTCAATAGTATGTTTTAAGTAGCTGAAATAAACACAAATATCAGGGCATGTCAAAACATCTCAAGGGCCCCAAAATTACCTCAGACCCCAGAGGGTTAAAACCCACACTAAATAGTTTTGAATAAGACTTTTGAGTAATCAGTCTTGTAGGCTAGAATATTTACTTAAAAATTATGTGAAAATCATTCTGCTTACTCGTTCACAGAAAACAATATATTGATTTAAATTTTCCAAGACATGTTTTGTGATCGAGGGTCTATATGGGAGGGAGTGGCAATGGCCTTGAATATTAAGTGAGTCTCACCTGAGAGACAAAGGGCCCTCCCCTAATGGCCCCTGATGGCCCATCAGTGTGACTGTGACTTTGAGGCAGGTAAGAGAGAATGTGAGGAGATTGAAAAAAAGTTTTTTTTTTAATTATTTGTATTTTATTTACAACACAGTATAATAAAAACATACATAATAAAGGTCAAAGACACATTATTGTGCACACTGATCTAACCACAGAGATGTGAACAGACTTTGAGTCATTCCTGCAACAGATTCTGTTCAACAAGTGAAACAAGTAAATCATACCTGATATTTACGTGTGTTATTTAAGTGTTTCTACTTCTTTCCATGGATTCAAGAAGAAAAAAACATAATCAGTAGAAAAGGAGCTTGTTTTAACATAGAATATCAGTGTAGTTGAACATCTGATGTTGGTACAGCGCTCTCAGAGGAAAACAGTTTGAAGAGACATCAGGATACATCTGTGGTGCAGCTATCTGATTCAATAAAATACAAACAACCAAAAACAAAAAAACCCATTTGTGAGCATGTTAATATCAGGAACATCTGTATATATATATATATATATATATAGGTTTTGTAGCCATAGACTCACACATGCTTTGTACTATCATAAAAAAAGAAAGAAATCTTATATCTGAGAAACTAATTATTATTGTTTAGCATGTTATTAAAATCTATTTCTGAACAGAGTAGGCTATTAATAATAAACATGTACTAAACATACTTAGACTCGTAGCATTCATCATGTTACAGTGTACACTCATATTACTTTTATTGTTTTATATAGAGTATGAAAACATCATCGCGCCGTAAGAAATTTAAATACAATGAATTGCCTATCATATTCAAAATGTTTTACACGATTTCAAACATTGTAGTCAGGAATTATAGTTTGGGAAAAACCCAACTATGATTTTGTAGTCATATACAGGTGCTGGTCATATAATTAGAATATCATCAAAAAGTTGATATATTTCACTAATTCCATTCAAAAATTGAAACTTGTATATTATATTCATTCATTACACACAGACTCATATATTTCAAATGTTTATTTCTTTTAATTTTGATGATTAGAGCTTACAGCTCATGAAAGTCAAAAATCAGTATCTCAAAATATTAGAATATTTACATTTGAGTTTGAATAAATGACCACCCCTACAGTATAAATTCTGGGTATCTCTTGTTCTTTGAAACCACAATAATGGGGAAGACTGCTGACTTGGCAATGATCCAGAAGACGAACATTGACACCCTCCACAAAGAGGGTAAGTCACAGAAGGTCATTACTGAAAGGTGTGGCTTTTTACAGAGTGCTGTATCAAAGCATATTAAATGCAAAGTTGACTGGAAGGAAGAATTTGGGTAGGAAAAGGTGCACAAGCAACAGGGATGACCGCAAGCTTGAGAATACAGTCAAGCAAAGCTGATTCAAACACTTGGGAGAGCTTTATAAGGAGAGAATTGAAGCTGGAGTCAGTGCATCAAGAGTCACCACGCTCAGACGTCTTCAGGAAAAGGGCTACCAAGCCACTTCTGAACCAGAGACAACATCAGAAGCATCTTACCTGGGCTGTGGAGAAAAATAACTGGACTGTTGTTCAGTGGTCCAAAGTCCTCTTTTCAGATGAAAGTAAATTTTACATTTAATTTGGAAATCAAGGTCCCAGAGTCTGAAGGAAGAGTGGAGAGGCACAGAATCCATGTTGCTTGAAGTCCAGTGTGAAGTTTCCACAGTCAGTGATGATTTGGGCTGCCATGTCATCTGCTGGTGTTGGTCCACTGTGTTTTCTGAAGTCCACAGTTAATGCAGCCATCTACCAGGAGATTTTAGAGCACTTCATGCTTCCTTCTGTTGACAAGCTTTATGGAGATGCTGATTTCATTTTCCAGCAGGACTTGGCACCTGCCCACACTGCCAAAGGTACCAAAAGCTGGTTCAATGACCATAGTGTTACTGTGCTTGATTGGCCAGTAAACTCGCCTGACCTGAACCCCATAGAGAATCTATGGGGTATTGTCAAGAGGAAGATGAGAGACACCAGACCCAACAATGCAGATGAGCTGAAGGCTACTATCAGAGCAACCTGGGCTCTCATAACACCTGAGCAGTGCCACAGACTGATCGACTCCATGCCAAGCCGCATTGCTGCAGTAATTCAGGCAAAAGGAGCCCCAACTAAGTATTGAGTGCTGTACATGCTCATACTTTTCAGTTGGCCAAGATTTCTAAAAATCCTTTCTTTGTATTGGTCTTAAGTAATATTCTAATATTTTGAGATACTGATTTTTGACTTTCATGAGCTGTAAGCTCTAATCATCAAAATTAAAAGAAATAAACATTTGAAATATATCAGTCTGTGTGTAATGAATGAATATAATATACAAGTTTCGGTTTCACTTTATTTTGATGGTCCCTCTAACACATTCTATTGACTATAAGTAATGTTGCACCTACATTTCTACTGACTCTCATTAGAGTGTTAGTAGTGTATTAGTTGACTGGTAGGGTTAGGGTTTGATTAAGTTGACATGTCCTTGCAAAGTTACTTATAGCCAGTAGAAAATCTGTTGGGAGACCAACACAATAAGGAGTTAGTAGATATGAAGCATATAGTCTACTAATACACTTATGAGAGTTTGTTGACATGTAGTTGCAACATTACTTACTGTCAACAGAATGTTCAAAAAGGACCATCAAAATAAAGTGTTACCCAAGTTTCACTTTTTGAATGGAATTAGTTAAATAAATCAACTTTTTGATGATATTCTAATTATATGACCAGCACCTGTAGTCTAGTATGTATGATTTTATAGCAGCCTATGATATGATTCTGTAGCCACAGACTCAAGCATGCTTTGTACAATAAAACTATGTACTTTGTACTATAAAAAATGATATTTTATATCTGAGAAACGAATTATTATTGTTTAGCACGCTATTAGAATCTATTTGTGAACAGAGTATTAATAATAAACATGGTCTAAACAGTCTTAGATGCGTAGCATTCATCATGTTGTCGTTTGGGAAAAACCCAACTAACTGTTAGTAAATCTGTTCAAGTTTATGTCACAATAAAACGTTAACTAATGCAAAAAAGAAACATCACTTACTCATCAGATTGATCTCCTCTACTGGATGAAATCGTGTTCTTCTTTCGAGGGAAATTCTGCCTTTATTCAGTGTGAATAGAAACAGTAGCCGCGATGAGGATCTCGTCTCTTTGTTTGTGTTGGGCGTTTGCACATGCGCACGTCCCACATGGCTATTTACATATGAACGGCACGAGCCGCGGGATCGCATTAGAGATAATAAGTTAGACGGGAAAGACTGAACATCGTGTTGGTTTCATACAGATTACTTCATCACAGAATGTTTGTTTTCGATAAGACTTGCTTTTCAAAGTAGACACTTCAGGCTTTCTATAGATATAACTCCCATGTCTCTGTGTTGAGTATTTGCTGAGTTACAGTTCATTTTAGTGACGTGTTTCTAAAAGCAGTTCGTGGAGATGGAGAAGACAGAGAGCGCACCCTGTTTGTTTTCTTAATTTTCCAAAAGCACAAAGTTGTGTTGTTATTGTGAGTGTACACAAATAAATGTAGACACTTAACAGTTTCGATTGATGTATAACACTTATTTGTGTGACCAAAATCAACAGAATATTTTTAGTGTCTTTTGCACTGACAAGAAAAAAAATGAGCTCGTCTCGCCAGCGAGACCGTCGATCCCAGAGAGATAATAATCCCCAGCACCCAATGAGACACTCTGGGGATGGCCTGCTAGGCCTCGGCCCGTGCGACAAGGGGTTGGATTAGTTCGGGTGGAGAGCCGCCATGTGGGGGCTCGACACTCATGATGACTGGAAGACCAAACGGGGTGCTTGAGGGCACAACAGAGGGCGTTTTGGGGGCGGTCCAGCATTGGCGAGATATTGCCCCTTCCTCTTCCATTCCAGCAGATCAGGAAGACGCCGGGGGTGCAGGATCCAAGGTCAGCTTGGGCCGGGGTCCTTGGCGCTTGGGAAGCGGGTAGCGTGTGGCCGAGCGTGAGCAGGTTTCGCTGGCTGTGCTGGAGGAGGTCTAGAGCTGGATTGTTTAGGCAAGAAGCGTCGCATAGCCTGGGACGACTTCTGTGCTGCAGTGAATCTCTTTGCAAAGCCCTCGACAGCAGGTCCAAACAGCCCCGTAGGGGAGACCGGAGAGTTGAGGAAGGGGACCTTGTCAGCCTCCTTAATCTCCGTGAGGTTTAGCCATAAGTGGCACTCCAGCACCACTAAGTTGGCCATTGACCTCCCTATAGGCTGTGCCGTGGTCTTGGTGGCCCTTAGAGCCAGGTCCGTAGCGCTGCGCAGCTCCTTAAAAGCTGAGGCATCAGGTCCTGACTCATCTATAACCTGGAGGAGTTTGGCCTGGAAGACGTGTAACATGGCCATTGAGTGCAGAGCTTGTGACCGAGCACTTAATCCCCTTGCCCCGCTGTTTTTTCCTCACAGGTCCCTATGAGGAAGAAAACAGGAGGGCACGAGGGGAGGATTTGCTCTCTAAAAAGAAAGCGATCCGAGCGCACAGAAACAGGTGTGGAGCTAATTAACTAATGAGGAGAACTAAGGAAACTAGGTCAACGTGACATATCGCCCCCTCCCGGAACGGTGCGTATCCGCATGTCTGGGCGGAGCTGGAGACTGGAAGTCCCGAGGCGGCGGAACAGAGCGCATGGCAGGCGCTGACTGAGGGTGAGCTGAGGGACTGACAGGCATCAGCGGAGATGGAGGCGAGGAATTAGCTGGTTTGAGAGGAGGCGGGAGAGGGAGGCTGGGAGGGAACACAGGAGGACTTGAGCTGGACGGAACCAGCGGAGATGCAGGAGATTCAGGGCTGGACGGAACCAGCAGAGACGCAGGAGATTCAGGAGCACAGGTTAGTACTTCTCCAAACCAGTCTATCAGGTCCATCTGGAAGATGTCCATGAGTTCCTCTTTGTAATTCCCAGAAACAAGATGCAGCTCACCCTCAGTCGTAGGAGTGTGGGGCTTCCTTCCAAGCCCTCGTACACCACCAAAACTCCCTCGAAGATGGACGATGTTGCCAGCTCACGCACTACAAGACTGATTACTCAAGTCTTATTCACAACTATTTAATGTGGGTTTTAAGGCCTTATTTCAGCTACATTTTTTCCCCCCAAAACTTACTAACCACGCATAATATTTTTTTTCTAAAAAATGCAAACATGTACATCCATCTTGGTCACATATTATTGTAGCACAGTTTGTGCTGAATACAAAAAAAAATTACATGTTGGTCAATAGTATGTTTTAAACCACACCATATTGAGAGAACTGGCCCCTGACTGAGACTGGTTTCTCCCTAGATTTTTTTCTCCATTTCTGTTACTGGTGGAGTTTTGGTTCCTTGCTACTGTTGCCTTTGGCTTGCTTAATTGGAGAAACTTAATTTTTGAACTACACTATTGACTTGATTGCACAGACACTATCTGAAGAGAATTGAACAAAGCATATTTGGCAGCAATTGCAGCATGAAGTCTTTTCGGGTATCATGCAAAAAGCTTTATACACCTGGACTACTTTCTTTTTTCTAAATAAGTGTATATAACTTGATACTAAGGGTTAGGGTTTATTTCTGATTTTAAAGCTTAGCCCCATTAGCCCCTCTGTAGTAATTGTGGCCCCTCTTGTGCCCCAAGTTGAAAAAAATAAATAAATACAAATCCTACAATCACCCCTTCATCTGTTGTCAATGTAACCAAATTTATTTAACTAATGTTAACAAATAAAAACTTTGAAGTGTTATTGTTTTTATGACATCATAAACTTTAATATCAGACATCACTATCTGTCATCTTTATTTACTTGTTTGTGGATATTTCTATTAAAAACATCACAAATCTGATGCATCTAAGTGACATTAGGGTACAGTATACAATAGATGTGAGTACACCCCTGTGCAATATGACTTAAATGTCAAATGATTAAAAAATGTATCACCGTACAGGTTTCATTATTACTCAGTTGAACAGTAGGGTAATTGCTGCTTGTTAAAATTAAAAACTAATAGTTTAGATTTACTAAATTAAAATAAAATAATAAAATAAAGGCAGCGGCTATTTGCACTAAGTGTAAATAGCGATAGATGCTATTTACACTAAGTGCAAATAGCTATAGATTATATTTACACTATGTTAAAATAGCAAGATTTTCTGCTATTTATACTACTTATTGCAAATAGTGGCAATTATCTGCACCTCAATATTGTAGTACATTATAAAACAGTACGCAATAATAACGTATTGAGTGTAAATTATAGTTTTAATTCAAATTATTAACTGGATGCCACCTTATTGGGACAATAAAGCCCTCCCTACACCTACCCTAACCCTACCCAATACTCTTATTTTCAACTTTTTGATTATTTCCTTCATTTTTACTTAAAATAAATGCCTTTCTGATGCAATGTGAGATTTGAAAAGAGAGAAAAAAAGTTCGGCAAAAGGTGGGTTCGAACTCGGGTCGATCGCGTCAAAAAGCATGTATCTTACCATCTACACCACTGAAACTGATGTTGATTTAGCGTCTTTTTTTTTTAGAGTTGACTAACTCTAAACTCTAACGTTACTGGGCGGAGTTAGTGTAAATAGTCTTTGCCAACAAGATGGGCTATTTGCAATTAGTGTAAATAGACACTCCGTAAAATAAAACGTGCAAACGCCCAACACAAACAAAGAGTAAGGAGATCCTTTATCGCGGCTACTGTTCATTTCTGGAACAAAGCGCTGAGTAAAGGCAGGATTTCCTCTAAAGAAGAACAAGATTTCATCCAGTAGAGGAGATCAATCTGATGAGTAAGTAATATTTCTTTTTTGCATTAGTTAACATGTTATTGTGACATAAACTTGAACACATTTACTAACAGTTAGTTGGGTTTTTCCCAAACTACAACATGATGAATGTTTAGACCATGTTTATTATTAATACTCTGTTCACAAATATATTTTAATAGCGTGCTAAACAATAGCAATTAGTTTCTCAGACATAAAATATCCTTTAATTATAGTACAAAGCATGCGTGAGTCTATGGCTGCAGAATCATATCATAGGCTACTATAAAATCATACATACTAGGCTATTATAGTTGGGTTTTTCCCAAACTATAATTCCTGAATACAGTGTTTGAAATCGAATAAGTATGTTTAGAACATGTTTATTGTTAATAGCCTAGCCTACTCTGTTCAAAAATAGGTTTTAATAACGTGCTAAACAATAATGATTAGTTTCTCAGATATAAAATGTCTTTTCTTTTTTTTCTCGATAGTACAAAACATGCGTGAGTCTATGGCTACAAAACCTATATATACAGTGGGTACGGAAAGTATTCAGACCCCCTTAAATTTTTCACTCTTTGTTATATTGCAGCCATTTGCTAAAATCATTTAAGTTCATTATTTTTCCTCATTAATGTACACACAGCACCTCATATTGACAGAAAATGTGGTTTTCTCCACACATACCGCTTAGAATTAAGGCCAAAAAGTTCTATCTTGGTCTCATCAGACCAGAGAATCTTATTCAGGTGTTTTTTAGCAAACTCCATGTGGGCTTTCATGCGTCTTGCACTGAGGAGAGGCTTCCATCGGGCCACTCTGCAATAAAGCCCCGACTGGTGGAGGGCTGCAGTGATGGTTGACTTTCTACAACTTTCTCCCATCTCCCGACTGCATCTCTGGAGCTCAGCCACAGTGATCTTTGGGTTCTTCTTTACCTCTCTCACCAAGGCTCTTCTCCCCCAATAGCTCAGTTTGGCCGGACGGCCAGCTCTAGGAAGGGTTCTGGTCGTCCCAAACGTCTTCCATTTAAGGATTATGGAGGCCACTGTGCTCTTAGGAACATTAAGTGCAGCAGAAATTTTTTGGTAACCTTGGCCAGATCTGTGCCTTGCCACAATTCTGTCTCTGAGCTCTTCAGGCAGTTCCTTTGACCTCATGATTCTCATTTGCTCTGATATGCACAGTGAGCTGTAAGGTCTTATATAGACAGGTGTGTGGCTTTCCTAATCAAGTCCAATCAGTATAATCAAACACAGCTGGACTCAAATGAAGGTGTAGAACCATCTCAAGGATGATCAGATGAAATGGACAGCACCTGAGTTAAATATATGAGTGTCACAGCAAAGGGTCTGAATACTTAGGACCATGTGATATTTCAGTTTTTCTTTTTTAATAAATCTGCAAAAATGTCAACAATTCTGTGTTTTTCTGTCAATATGGGGTGCTGTGTGTACATTAATGAGGAAAAAAATGAACTTAAATGATTTTAGCAAATGGCTGCAATATAACAAAGAGTGCAAAATTTAAGGGGGTCTGAATACTTTCCATACCCTCCTGTATATATACAGATGCTCCTGATTTTAACTCTCTGGGGTCGACGGTATCGCCGGCGATACCAGATAGGTTTTTTTAAGATCAGTGCAAAAGACACTAAAAATACTTTGTTGAATTTGGTCACACAAATAAGTGTTATACATCAATCGAAACTGTTAAGTGTCTACTTTTATTTGTGTACACTCACAATAACTACACGACTTTGTGCTTTTGGAAAAATAAGAAAACAAACAGGGTGCGCTCTCTGTCTTCTCCATCTCCGCGAACTGTTTTTAGAAACGCGTCACTGAAATGAACTGTAACTCAGCAAATACGATGATAAGCATGTCTTATATGATAAGCAAGTCTTATCGAAAACAAACATTCTGTGATGAAGTAATCGGTATGAAACCAACACGATGTTCAGTCTTTCCCGTCTGACTCATTATCTCTAATGTGATCGAACGGCTCGCGCCGTTCATATGTCAAGTCAAGTCACCTTTATTTATATAGCGCTTTTAACAATACAGATTGTGTCAAAGCACTTAACAGTATCAAATTAGAGGATAGAGTGTCAGTAATGTATAATGATAAAATTAAACACTCAATTTTCAATTAAAGACATTTCATTATTGAATTCAGAGATGTCATTGTCTAGCTCAGTTTAGTTTAAATATGATCTGTGCAATCAAATCGGCGATAATCGCTAGAAATTAAGTGTCCCCAACTGAGCAAGCCAGAGCCAACAGCGGCAAGGAACCAAAACTCCCTCTGTGACAGAATGGAGAAAAAAAAACCTTGGGAGAAACCAGGCTCAGTCGGGGGGCCAGTTCTCCTCTGACCAGACGAAACCCACAGTTCAAAAGTTTATATTTCTATTTTAATTTTGTTGCAATTTCTAACAATAGTAGTATTATGTAGTTAGGTATTTTATTATATTTTAGTTATTTTGTTATATTTTCTTTAGTTTTATTGTATTCAATCGAGGTTTTCACTGGGGATATGTCTCTGGGGGTCATCTGGGTGTCCTGGTCTCCGCTGACGATCAGGGCTGTAGACATCATCTCTTGGTGCTGATCCACCATCTGACCGGATACGGACTGAGAAACAGAATAGGAAAGAAACAGACAAATATTAGCATAGATGCCATTCTACTTATGATGTAACGAGTACATCGTGTGTTATGGGGAATGTTCCCGGTTCCGGTTGATCTAATTAATGCAGCCTAACAATGCTTTAACGGATTTGAATAATAGAAGCATATTAGTGTGTTATGTGTAAGCCAGGCTAAAGAGATGGGTCTTTAATCTAGATTTAAACTGACAGAGTGTGTCTGCCTCCCGAACAGTGTTAGGTAGATTGTTCCAGAGTTTGGGTGCTAAATAGGAATAGGATCTGCCGCCCGCAGTCGATTTTGATATTCTAGGTATTATCAAACGGCCAGAGTTTTGAGAACGCATTGGACCTGGAGGACTATAATGTGATAAGAGCTCGCTCAAGTACTGAGGAGCTAAACCATTCAGGGCTTTATAAGTAATTAACAAGATTTTAAAATCTATCCGATGTTTGATAGGGAGCCAGTGCAGTGTTGACAGAACCGGGCTAATATGGTCATATTTCCTGGTTCTAGTAAGGACTCTAGCTGCTGCATTTTGGACTAACTGTAGGTTGTTGATCAAGCGTGCAGAACAACCACCCAATAAAGCATTACAATAGTCTAACCTTGAGGTCATAAATGCATGAATTAACATTTCTGCATTTGATGTTGAGAGCATTGGTCGCAATTTAGATATGCTTTTGAGATGAAAAAATGCAGTTTTACAGATGCTAGAAACATGGCTTTCAAATGAAAGATTGCTATCAAACAGCACACCTAGGTTCCTGACTGATGAAGAAGAATTGACAGAGAAGCCGTCAAGTGTTAGATAATGTTCTAAGTTATTACATGTGGGGTTTTTAGGTCCGATAATTAACACCTCTGTTTTTTCAGAATTTAGCAGTAAAAAATTACTCGTCATCCAGTTTTTTATATCGACTATGCATTCCGTTAGTTTCTCAATTTGGTGTGTTTCACCAGGCCGCGAAGAAATATAGAGCTGAGTATCATCAGCATAACAGTGAAAGCTAACACCATGTCATATGTAAATAGCTGTCACGGGTTGGGAGGAACGAAGACTCAAGTGCTGGCAAAAGGAATCTTCTTTATTTACAAATTATAAAAATAAACACAAAAACACAACTGAAACCACCCCGAAGGGGAAAAAGCCAGAATAAACACAACCACTGAAAACAAGACATACACAAGGCACAGGGCAGACATAAGTCACAGGCATACCTGGCACAAAAGTGAGACGAACGAGAGCAGAACAGAAAACACAGGGAGCTTAAGAAGGGACAGCAATCAGGAACACAGCTGGGGCAAATGAAACAATAATGAGGTGAGTGGAGTTTGGGGAATTGAATCCGGGAGACAGTGACCTCTGGTGGTGAGAGGGAGCATCGTGGACCCGGATTCATGACAGGACCCCCCCTCTAAGGAATGGCTTCCAGACATTTCCAAGCACCCAACCAGGGGATGGCCAGGCGGAACGGAGCAGGGAAGGGGAGGGATGGGGGCCAGGTCCATGTGCTGGTGGGGGACCTGGGGACTGAGGCAGCGCCGGCGGGATGGGGACCCAGGGCAGAACCAGCGGCCACCACAGCAGTGAGTGCGGAGCTGCCACCCTGAAAGCAGGCAATGGCTGGCTCCGCTGCTTGGAGACTTGTGAGCAGGCGCCGCCGCCGGGAGGATCATGGCGGGCGCCGCCGCCTCGGAAGGCGTGGCGGACACCGCCGCCTCGGGAGCATTGTGGCGGGTGCCGCCGCCTCGAGAGGAACGTGGCGAACACCGCCGCTTCTGGAGGTGGGAGCCTTGTGGCGGACACCGCCGCCTCGGAAGGCGTGGCGGACACCGCCGCCTCGGGAGCATTGTGAGCGGGCGCCACCGCCTCGAGAGGAACGTGAGCGAACACCGCCGCTTCGGGAGAATCGGGAGCTTTGTGAGCGGACACCGCCGCCTCGAGAGGAACGTTGTGTGCGGACACCGCCGCCTCGGGAACCTTGTGTGCGGACACCGCCGCCTCGGGAACCCTGTGTGCGGACACCGCCGCCTCGGGAACCTTGTGTGCGGACACCGCCGCCTCGGGGATCCTGTGAGGATCGTGAGCGGCCACCGCCGTCTCGGGAACCTTGTGAGCGGACACCGCCGCCTCGGGAGGACCGCGAGCGGACACCGCTGCCTCGGGAACCTTGTGTGAGGACACCGCCGCCTCGGGAACCTTGTGTGCGGATCCTGTGAGGATCGTGAGCGGCCACCGCCGTCTCGGGAACCTTGTGAGGGGACACCGCCGCCTCGGGAGGACCGCGAGCGGACACCGCTGCCTCGGGAACCTTGTGTGCGGACACCGCCGCCTTGGGAACCTTGTGTGCGGACACCGCCGCCTTGGGAACCTTGTGTGCGGACACCGCCGCCTCGGGAGGACCGCGAGCGGACACCGCCGCCTCGGGAACCTTGTGTGCGGACACCGCCGCCTCGGGAGGATCGCGAGCGGACACCGCCGCCTCGGGAACCTTGTGTGCAGACACCGCCGCTTCGGGGATCCTGTGAGGATCGTGAGCGGCCACCGCCACTTCGGGACGATCGTGAACGGTTATCGCCATTTCGGGACGATAGTGAATGGCTACCGCCGCCTCGGGAACCCTGTGTGCGGACACTGCCGCCTCGGGAACCTTGTGTGCAGACACCGCCGCTTGAGGATCCTGTGAGGATCGTGAGCGGCCACCGCCACTTCGGGACGATCGTGAACGGTTATCGCCGTTTCGGGACGATAGTGAATGGCTACCGCCGCCTCGGGAACCCTGTGTGCGGACACCGCCGCCTCGGGAACCTTGTGTGCGGACACCGCCGCTTCGGGGATCCTGTGAGGATCGTGAGCGGCCACCGCCACTTCGGGACGATCGTGAACGGTTACCGCCGTTTCGGGACGATCGTGAATGGCTACCGCCGCCTCGGGAACCCTGTGCGGACACGCCGCCTCGGGAACCTTGTGTGCGGGCACCGCCGCCGAGGATCCTGTGAGGATCGTGGCGGCCACCGCCGTTTCGGGGCGATCTTGAGCGGCCACCGCCGTTTGGGGCGATCGTGACGGCTACCGCCGCCTCGGGAACCTGTGTGCGGACACCGCCGCCTCGGGAGAATCGTGGCGGGCACACCGCCTCGGGAGGATCGTGGCGGCTACCGCTGCTTCAGGGCGATCGTGGCGGGAACCGCCGCCTCGGAGGAACTGTGAGCGGTACCGCCGCCTCGAGTTTCGTGAGCGGCCACCGCCGTTTCGGGGCGATCGTGAACGGCTACCGCCGCCTCGGGAACCTTGTGCGGACACCGCCGCTTGGGGATCCTGTGAGGATCGTGGCGGCCACCGCCGCTTCGAGGATCCTGTGAGGATCGTGGCGGCCACCGCCGCCGGGGCGATCTTGAACGGCCACCGCCGTTTGGGGCGATCGTGAACGGCTACCGCCGCCTCGGGAACCTTGTGTGCGGACACCGCCGCCTCGGGAGAATCGTGAGCGGGCACCGCCGCCTCAGGAGGATCGTGAGCGGCTACCGCTGCTTCAGGGCGATCGTGAGCGGGAACCGCCGCCTCGGAGGAACTGTGAGCGGTACCGCCGCCTCGAGAGTTTCGTGAGCGGCCACCGCCGCTTCAGGACGATCGTGAACGGCTACCGCCGCCTCGGGAAACTTGTGTGCGGACACCGCCGCTTCGGGGATCCTGTGAGGATCGTGAGCGGCCACCGCCGCTTCGGGGATCCTGTGAGGATCGTGAGCGGCCACCGCCGCTTCGGGACGATCTTGAACGGCCACCGCCGTTTCGGGACGATCGTGAACGGCCACCGCCGTTTCGGGACGATCGTGAACGGCTACCGCCGCCTCGGGAACCTTGTGTGCGGACACCGCCGCCTCGGGAGGATCGCGAGCGGACACCGCCGTCTCGGGAACCTTGTGTGCGGATCCTGTGAGGATTGTGAGCGGCCACCGCCGTCTCGGGAACCTTGTGAGCGGACACCGCCGCCTCGGGAGGACCGCGAGCGGACACCGCTGCCTCGAGAACCTTGTGTGCGGACACCGCCGCCTCGGGAGGACGCGGCGGACACCGCCGCCTCGGGAACCTTGTGGCGGACACCGCCGCCTCGGGAGATCGCGGCGGACACCGCCGCCTCGGGAACCTTGTGTGCAGACACCGCCGCTTCGGGGATCCTGTGAGGATCGTGGCGGCCACCGCCACTTCGGGACGATCGTGAATGGTTATCGCCGTTTCGGGACAATAGTGAATGGCTACCGCCGCCTCGGGAACCCTGTGTGCAGACACCGCCGCCTCGGGAACCTTGTGTGCGGACACCGCCGCTTCGGGGATCCTGTGAGGATCGTGAGCGGCCACCGCCACTTCGGGACGATCGTGAACGGTTACCGCCGTTTCGGGACGATCGTGAATGGCTACCGCCGCCTCGGGAATCCTGTGTGCGGACACCGCCGCCTCGGGAACCTTGTGTGCGGGCACCGCCGCTTCGGGGATCCTGTGAGGATCGTGAGCGGCCACCGCCGCTTCGGGACGATCGTGAATGGCTACCGCCGCCTCGGGAACCTTGTGTGCGGACACCGCCGCTTCGGGGATCCTGTGAGGATCGTGAGCGGCCACCGCGGAAGTGGCTGGCCCGATCCGAGGAGGTTCTGGAGCAACAGCCCAGACTGGGAGGGGGGCACCCTCCCGCAGCTCCACCTCCTTCAAGTAGATGACGTGGTCGACCATCTCCCAATAGGACCACGTATCTATTTCCCCCAGCTCCTGCCGGTTGACAGGCTCATCCAGGCCCGCTAAAAACAGGTGGATGAGGGTGCTCCGTCTAATCCCCAGCTCCTGGCCTACCTCGAAGAGGTCTTCGGCGTAATACCCAAAAGGGCGATTGTCTTGTGGGCAAGGATGCGGCCCACTGGCTGGGGCCTGATTCCTCTGTCGACCAGGAGCTGGGTACAAGAAGATCCCCATTGCCGCTGAGTCTTCAAGTGTCTCGTTCGTACTGTCACGGGTTGGGAGGAACGAAGACTCAAGTGCTGGCAAAAGGAATCTTCTTTATTTACAAATTATACAGATGTTCCTGATATTAAGCCGACCACATCCTCCAGCCTGCTCTTTACAGCTTTTGGCATGGCATCAATCACAGCATTTCTAAACAATGTTGCCATTAATGGGTCTGCTTCTGGATTCCCTTCAGTTTCTTGCTTCCATCTTTTCAGTTGTCTCTGGACATATGTGGTTGGATTTTCTGTTTCCCCCAGCTGTTCTCCCTTTAATGATTTAGGCTCCAGTCTGATCGGGTACTCAGCACACAGTGCCTGCCACACTGCTGGATGGAATGCATCAAAAACGGTTCCATCCATATTGTAACATCTGCTTATGATCCTTGATGGTCGTTGGGACTTTATGTCTTAAGGGACCTTTTTAGCCTTTTGACTTTTGCATATAAATTACTGACCTGGCCTCAGCGTTTAAATTTATATGGGTACTAAATTGCAGATGGTCTTTATCACTATCAAAAGGATGCAAAAGGATCGACTAAGTGTCCTTATCAAGCTTCAAACACATTCCACAGAAGGGGGGGTGACCCCCGGACCAGACTAGTCTGTCTCCACAATTTCAAATACACATCACACACACACCTAAAGACATTTTCTCTATTTAGGCCATAATTAAGCAGTTATAAATGTATCTGGTGTATGCATGTGTTGTTTGTATGTTTCCTTATTATATTAGCCTAGTTACCACTCGTTATTCGTATTAGTAAGCTCTAAACACTCATATTTAGAGGTATGAAGGTATCTCTGGTTTAATACCTTTCAGATGTCTCTTTCTTGATATCAAAATGATCTGCTCTTTATTCCTCACACAATGATGTACACTATGTGATCATGAAATGCATCACACTATTTTTACTGTACTGTGGGGAAAATTACACCAGTCTCCAGATCAGTCGTAAAACATGCAAACGAGGTGTCAAGTGGGACAAAGAAACATTTTCCCGCTGAAACTATGAGCCTTGTTATTGGTCAAACTAACCAAAATGGGTGTTACAGGGAAACAGATAAAACTTCTCCCACACCAAAAGCTTACGCTTCTCTTAACTGTCGGTGCCCCGGAGACACACTTATCACCTTGGAAACCTCACGACTCCCCTTCCGGGGGGAGTCCGATCTTCTGGCAGATTTTAAGATCAGTAACTTTGTCCACTCACTTCGGACTAATGAACCCATGACTGGAATGATGAAGCTTTCATTCCTAAAGGAATTCATCAGGAATCTACATATTATACATGCACCAGGATGCTTTACTCAGCACCCACGAAACCCATGCAAGTAACCGCTTGTTAACTATCTAGATGCGCTTCTAGGCTTTGACCCCTTTTAATTAAGGTGATGTGATTATCTAATGGTTCATAACAGGTTTTAGTTAGCTGATGTTAAAATCCTGCCATACTCTCTCTTGCGTGCGAGCGCTCCCTCTCTCTCTCTCTCTCTCTCCAGGCCTTCCTTGCGTTGGCATCCATGTTTAATGTGTGTATGTCTGTGTCTAGTTCTATGTTACATGTTCCCCTGTAGTGTAGTTTAATAAACATCCATATGTATTCACACTTGGTTGTCTGTGTCTGCTGCTCTCAGAACAAAGTCACTTTAACGTCCGGTCTTGTTACATGCTCGGAAGCAATGTTTCAGTAAGGAAATTATTTGTCGTGGCCAGATAAATAATTTTCCTTTGAGTCAATAGAAGGGTCCGTACTGCGGACGAACTAATCATTTTATTGTACTATTAATACTACAGCTAATTCCTGAAGATGGATATATAATTGATAACCCGTTATGATTAATTATGTTCATCTCATAAAGAAAATATGCTACAGTTTGGTGGAGAAATTTAGAGCAACGTTTTAAACCTAGTTCTGTGAGCAGACTCAGTAACAATTGTGTGTTTCTTATGTGTGTTGATTCAAACTATCCAACTGCGTCTTTTTGTGAATGAATGTAGGCTACGCCCACTTTCCGTGCCTTAACAGTTCTCGAGTTTCTCGCTGAGAAACAGCCGCTGTTAATGACTTAAGTTAACTGCAGTTTATAAATTTGACCCTATAAAACGACGAAACCTTTTATAGTGTGTCTTAATGCTATTTTAACCGCCCTAAATGTTCCTCGCTTATCTTAAAATTAAGGCCTTATATTATATGTAGCTAGATTGATGCCATTGGTGTTCCGATGCCATACAACTAGACTATTACTCCCGTGGGTTTAACCATTAGCGTAGCTAACTAATGCATGCCCCCTCGCCCGATCACGGAGCAACATTAATCTTACTGCAGATCAGTGTCGGATTAATGATAACCGGGAGTCTTAAAATCTTGATCAAGTAATTGTTGCAACAACCGTATAAGTCCCATATACCTGGAGAAGAAATCCCAGATCGGCAGCGCGTATAAATATAAATAATTTTTATATTAAAGTTATGATCTTGGGCGAAGAATCCCCATTTTCAGTTTTGAAAAGCATAAGTCCCATATATCTGGTGAAGAAATCCCAGATAGGCAGCGTGTATAAATATATATAAATATTTCTTATATTAAAGTTATGATCTTGGGCGAAGAATCCCCATTTTCAGTTTTGAACAGCATAAGTCCCATATATCTGGTGAAGAAATCCCAGACCGGCAGAGCGATAAATATATACATAAATATTTTTATATTAAAGTTATGATCTTGGGCAAGAATCCCCATTTTCAGTTTTGAACAGCATAAGTCCCATATATCTGGCGAAGAAATCCCAGACCGGCAGAGCGATAAATATATACATAAATATTTTTATATTAAAGTTATGATCTTGGTAAGAATCCCCATTTTCAGTTTTGAACAGCATAAGTCCCATATATCTGGCGAAGAAATCCCAGACCGGCAGCGCGTATAAATATATACATAAATATTTTTTATATTAAAGTTATGATCTTGGGCGAAGAATCCCCATTTTCAGTTTTGAACAGCATAAGTCCCATATATCTGGCGAAGAAATCCCAGACCGGCAGAGCGTATAAATATATACATAAATATTTTTCATATTAAAGTTATGATCTTGGGCGAAGAATCCCCATTTTCAGTTTTGAACAGCATAAGTCCCATATCCAACTAGTAAATGTCAGATCGGCAGCGCATAGAGTTTTAGATTAAATCTATTTGATATTGGGTAAAGAAAATCCCCACTTTCGGGTTTCGTTGTAAATCACAGAAGTCTCTCCTGAACAGATAAAATCTCTTCAGGACAGCGGCTTAAATTTTAGCTGTGTGATAAAAAAAAAAAAATCTCACTACAGTATTTCATCTGCTTATTGTCGCGTATCATTGCATTCATATTAATGAATTAGTTAAACAGTTAAAGCCAAGCGAAAGATGCTTCAACCACAAGGAGGCCCGGAGGACCGGGAGCGCGTGCAGAACCGCCAGACCAGCTGGACCAGCAAATGACAGCGGATGAAGAGGACAAGGAGCTACAAGAGGAAGTAGAAAGTTTCAGGATGCCTCTACAAAACCCACACAGACACTGAGCACAGAGAACAGCTGGAATAGAAGCCAGAGAGGCTCCAGCAGGCTAAAGCTCTCTTAAGTAATGACCCAGGCGAACTGAAACAATGCCTATGAATGCCACCTGCAAGCAGCCCGAGCTGAAATCCAAGTCTCTGCTCAGCGACGAGGCAACTTCAAACATCAACCAACGAAGCCAAGGCAAACTCAATGTCACAAATGAACTGAAATAGGCTTGCAGACCACAAGGTGAACAGAAAGGGAAAACACAACACAGAATTTCCCCTGACAAGCAGGCCCAGGCCCACTGTTCACACCTCACCTGCCAGCAACCACAGGTGGGGCAGGGACCCTTCCAGAGCATCACTGCAGATACACACACCGTGTGGCCCCACAGACCCCAACCAACTGGCCTGCAGAAGGCCACCACACTTGCCTGCCTGCAAAACATGAACTTTTATGCTCGAACTCTGCCCAATGTG
Organism: Onychostoma macrolepis; assembly: GCF_012432095.1. Lineage (NCBI taxonomy): Eukaryota > Metazoa > Chordata > Actinopteri > Cypriniformes > Cyprinidae > Onychostoma > Onychostoma macrolepis. The sequence continues at coordinate 22,447,067 of NC_081163.1, read as the reverse complement.
ACCACATGAGACAGACTATCTGCTCAGGATCACCTCCAGCCTGAAACGCAACATCCTGTACCAGCAGTCTGAAACTGTCAAAGCGGATTACAAAAACTACAGGAAGCCTGCTACAGCCAGCTCTGAGTCTACGGCAGACAACAGAACAGGCCACAAGGGAGGAAGGCTTCAACTCCAGAACCTTCCCTCCTCCCAGAAATTCGCATCACATGGTGAGTCACCATTCAAGCGCCATGGTCTTCCCCCGCACAATGACCACCCGACATCTGCGTAACTCAGCCCATATGGCCTACAGACAACACAGCGCTGCCTCCATAAAGACTGTTGAGTCTGTTGTGCTGCTGAGAGGTTTGTGTTTGTAGCTCCATGTACCTTCGCTTTTTATTGAATCTCTACCTTACTTTCAATCGCTTTTGTCTAAAGTGATAATATATAACTTAATTCCCACCATATTTCTGGTGTTATCTTTCAAACTAATCTAACTAATTTGATCGTTCTCCTTTAAAAACCGCGAGTGCAGCTTGTTAGCCCATTAGCTTGTCACTCGCGGTTCCATTTGCATTTCTATTCGCGCCTATTATTATTTTATTTTTTCCTCGCTCCGTTTTTCACGAGCTCATCAAACAACAGTGGTAAGTGGTAAGTTGGTATCATTCATCAATCACGGTGAGTAATGGCTTCTTCTCCTGCTATTGTTGTTTGCACTGTTTGCCACATGTATAGTTTATCTGTCTCTGTCAGCAGCGAGGGATTCACATGTGATAAATGCAGGGAAATAGTTAGGCTGACAGAGAAGGTTTTAGAACTAGAGACACACATCCAAACTTTAGTTGAGGACAGTAAGAATGTGAGTGCTGTAGATACTGCTTTGGATGCGACTAGCTCAGGGAGTCCTGTACATTGTTCGGTTTCGGTTGAACCCGTGCTGCAGGGCAACTGGGTGACAGTGAGGCGGCATAGTCGCGGGTCAAAACACCACTCTTCCGTTCCGATCAGAACATCAAACAGGTTCTCCCCACTCAGTGAAGCACCCACTGAGAAACCTGATGAAAGTGCTCTAGTTATTGGCGATTCTATTGTACGGAACGTGAAAATAGAGACACCAGCCACCATAGTCCATTGTTTACCAGGAGCCAGAGCGCCTGACATCTTGGCAAATTTAAAAGTGCTGACTAATGCTAAACGTAAATTCAGTAAGATTGTTATCCACGCCGGCGCTAATGATGTTCGACTTCGCCAGTCGGAGATCACTAAAAATAATGTTAAAGAGGTGTGTGAACTTGCAAGCACGATGTCAGACACTGTAATATGCTCTGGTCCGCTCCTGCTTACCGTGGTGATGAGATTCATAGCAGACTGTCGTCACTCAATGGCTGGATGTCTAAGTGGTGCCCGCAAAATAACATAGGCTTTATAGACAATTGGAAGAATTTTTGGGGCAGACCTGACCTGTTGAAAAGAGATGGTGTTCATCCCTCCTGGGTGGTGCCGCTCTTCTCTCTAGAAATATGGCACATAGTCTTAGAGTTTGTACTTGACTAACTGGAGCCCAGGTCAGGAAGCAGACAGACTGGCTAAACCAACCGTCTGCTAGCCGCCTCACGTCACCAAAGTCAGTTAACTCTCAGCACATAGAAACTTTTTCACCTAGATATCACTCTATAGAGACTGTGTCTGTTCCCCGAACTAGAAAATACAGAAAACATCCAAACCAAAGTAATAGTAACAATTTAATTGATGTTCAACAAATAAAAAAACGATATAATACAGATAAACACATAATAAAGCTTGGCTTATTAAATATTAGATCCCTTTCTTCAAAAGCACTTTTTGTAAATGATATGTTCACTGACCATAAACTAGATGTGCTTTGTCTGACAGAAACCTGGCTAAAACAAGATGATTACATTACTTTAAACGAGTCTATACCCCAAGATTACTGTTACAAACATGAACCGCGTCCAAAAGGTAAAGGGGGAGGTGTTGCTACAATTTATAGAAATATTTTCAGTATCTCTCAGAGGTTGGGTTTCAAGTATAATTAGTTCAAGTAATGGTGCTTCATATAACGTTATCCAAAGAAACAAGTGTTAATGATAAATCCTGTGATGTTTGTACTGGCTACTGTATACAGGCCACCAGGGCACCATACAGACTTTATTAAAGAATTTTCTGATCTTCTATCGGAGTTAGTGCTGACTGCAGATAAAGTCCTAATCGTTGGTGATTTTAATATCCATGTTGATAATGACAGAGATTCGTTGGGATCAGCATTTATAGACATTCTAAACTCAATTGGTGTTAAACAACACGTGTCAGGACCTACTCATTGTCGAAATCATACTCTAGATTTAATACTGTCACATGGAATTGATGTCAGTGGCGTTGAAATTTTGCAGCAGAGCGATGATATCTCAGATCATTATCTAGTCTCCTGTATATTCCATATAGCTAAAGCTGTAAAGCCAACTTCTTGTTACAAATATGGTAGAACCATTACCTCTACCACAAAAGACTGCTTTATAAATAATCTTCCTGACTTATCTCAGTTCCTTAGTATTAGATTAGATTAGATTAGATTCAACTTTATTGTCATTACACAAGTACAGGTACAGGGCAACGAAATGCAGTTTAGGTCTAACCAGAAGTGCAATAGTAGCAAGTGCAGTATATACAATGGTTGAATAAGTGCAGGACAAGGATATGTACTGAGTATATGTATAAATATATATAGAAAGATGGTTATTAATATAAACAGAATTTACAGGTGAATATGTATAGTGAATAAATATACAGAAATTACAAGTGAATATGTATAGTGAATAAATGTACAGAATTTACAGGTGAATATGTATAGTGAATAAATATACAGAATTTACAGGTGAATATGTATAGTGAATAAATATACAGATGGCTATTACTATAGGCAGAATTTACAGGTGATATGTACTATCAATATAATATATATACAGATGACTGTTACTATAAACAAGGTGTAAAAGTGTAGTGGAAGTGATTGCGTATTACAATTAGACATACGGTGCAAAATATTAATGTAAGCATTGATAAGGTAACAACAGTCGGCAGTGCAAATGAGCATAGTCCAATTTAGGTATGGTAGTGCAAGATACAAAAGTAAACAGTTGTTACTGTGATAAATATTTACATTCAGTAGTGCAAATAAGGCAGATGTGAGGTAGGAGAGAAGAGTTAATAATATATGAGGAAGTGGATCAACAGGGGTAGAGTTCAGTAAAGAGACAGCTCTGGGGAAGAAACTGTTCTTTAGTCTGCTGTTCCTGGTCCGAGGCACCTGAAACGCCTGCCGGAGGGCAGGAGAGAAAACAGTCTGTGGGCTGGGTGAGAGGAGTCCTTAAGGATGCTGCGAGCTCGATGCAGACAGCGTTTCCTCTGGATGTGTTCGATGGCAGGTAGTGGAGTCCCTGTGATGCGCTGGGCAGTTTTCACCACCTGCTGTAGTGCCTTGCGCTCCGAAACAGAGCAGCTCCCATACCATACTGTGACACAGTTGGTCAGGATGCTTTCTATTGCGCAGCGATAGAAGTTCACCAGGATAGCTGAGGAGAGCTGATTCTTCCTCAGTGTCCTCAGAAAGAAGAGGCGCTGGTGAGCCTTCTTGACCAGGCTGGAGGTGTTGGTTTTCCACAACATGTCCGCCGAGATGTGGATCCCCAGGAACTTGAAACTGGAGACACGCTCAACAGCCATTCCATTGATGTGGATGGTGTCGTGTGTGCCTCTTGACTCCTTCCTGAAGTCCACGATGAGCTCCTTCGCTTTGGTGGTGTTGAGGAGCAGGTTATTTTCAGTGCACCATGTGGTTAGGTGCTGGATCTCCTCCCTATAGGCAGTCTCATCGTTGTTACTGATGAGGCCAATCACCGTGGTGTCGCCTGCAAACTTGACGATGGAATTAGATCCATACACAGGCTTGCAGTCGGAGGTGAAGAGGGAGTAGAGAAACGGGCTTAGCACACAGCCCTGTGGTACACCAGTGTTAAGTGTGATGGATGTGGAGCAGGTGAATCCTGATCGAACATTCTGGGGTCTGTTGGTCAGGAAGTCCAAAATCCAGTTACACATTGAGGTATTGATGCCCAGGTCTCCAAGTTTGGCTATTAACTTGGTTGGGATGACAGTGTTGAATGCTGAGCTGAAGTCAACAAACAGCATACGTGCATAAGTGTTCTTATTGTCCAGGTGAGTGAGCACAGAGTGCAGTGCCATGGAAACTGCGTCCTCTGTGCTCCTATTGCTACGGTAGGCAAACTGGTGTGAGTCCAATGTGGATGGTAGAGAGTCTTTAGGTGTTCCAGGACCAGCCGCTCAAAGCACTTCATGACGATGGGTGTGAGTGCTACAGGGCGGTAGTCATTAGGGCACCTCGGACTAGAGTGTTTTGGCACTGGCACAATGGAAGTGCATTTAAAGCATGTTGGTACGGCTGCTTGGGCAAGAGACAGGTTGAAAATGTCTGTAAAACCCCAGCGAGCTGCTCCGCACATGCCCTGAGAACACGACCAGGATGTTGTCTGGTCCAGCAGCCTTGTGCGCGCTGATCCGGCTCAGTTCCTTGCAGACATCTGTGGAGGAGAGTATGATTGGTGGTGGTCATCTGAGGATTGAGCTTGGTGGCAGTTTCTCTGTTGTCTCTTTCAAAGCGAGCATAAAAGTAATTTAGCTCGTTCAGGAAGTTGACATCAGTGGCTGCGGGGTGGAGTGGGTGGGTTTGTAGTCACTGATGGCCTGAATGCCCTGCCACATGCGCCGAGGGTCAGAGTTGGAAAAGTGTCCTCTATCTTTAGCTTGTAGCAGTGCTTGGCCTTTTGATGCCCCTCTTCAGGTTTGCTCTGGATGTGCTGTAGGCTTGTGCATCTCCTGATCTGAAGGCAGTGTTGCGTGACTTCAACAGGAGTCGCACTTCCTTGTTCATCCAAGGCTTCTGATTTGGATATGTGGTGATCTGTTTCTGGGTTGTAACACTGTCAATGGTGATATTGATATGATCCAATACAGAGGAGGTGTAAGAGTCAATGTCTGTGTGAGCGCCACTGGTGGCTTGAGAAGCAAACATACTCCAGTCTGTGTGTAGAAACCTTTCCTGAGTGTGGAATCTGCCCCGCAGGCCACACTTTGATGGTCTTCACTGATGGCTTCACACGGTTGATGAGGGGTGCATATTTGGGGTGAGGAACAAAGAAAGGTGATCTGACTGTCCCAGGTGGGGAGGGTGTCGCCACGTAAGCTCCAGCCATGTTTGTGTAAACATGGTCTAAGGTTTTGTTTCCTCTGGTGTGACAGGAAACATGCTGGTGAAACTTGGGTAGCACTGACTTTAAGTTTGAGTGATTAAAGTCACCTGCAACAATAAAAGCCGCCCGGTGATCAGTCTGTTGTTTACTGATGGCTGCGTGAAGTTCTTTCATAGCAAGCTTGGCATCAGCATCCGGGGAATATAGGCTGCAGTTATAATGGTGGAAGTGAACTCCGCGGTAGATAAACGGTCTACATTTAACCATGAGAAACTCAAGGTTAGCTGAACAATGACTCCCAACAATAGCAGAGTTTGTGCACCAAGCTTTGTTAATGTAAATGCACAATCCACCACCTCTGGTCTTACCGGAGCCATCTAATGTTCTATCCGCCGAGTGTGTGGCGTCCCGCTAGCTCAATAGCGGTGTCCGTATTCCGCTGTTTAACCAGGTTTCCGTGAAGATTAGGACGTTACAGTTCAAAAGTTTCTTGCTGTGTGTGATGCTGAGTCGAATCTCCTCCATTTTGTTCACTAGCGACCGTGACATTGGCAAGGAAAATGCTGGGTAAAGAGAGCCGGTGTGGTGTTAGCCTTAGCTTAGCTCTTAGTCCTCCGCGCTTCCCCGCCTTTGTTTACGATCTCGACGCCGCCTGCGAGCACTTCCGCCCGGCCGGTAGGGTGCATAGCCTCGGTGTCCTAGCGATCTCAGGAAGGAGTCGAAGATTGTCCATAAAAGTGTCGGAAATTGCAAACCGATATCCAAAAGCTCACAACGGGTGTACGATGTAAAGGCACAACTGTTCTGCACGAACAGGCCCGAGATGAGTAAGAAAAATACCGCAAAATTGCAAAATCTGGAGAGACCCAGAGCCTCGCGATGTACTCGCGCCGCCATCTTGGGTGATATAAAGATGTATATCCAATGATGTATATCCAATAGCTCAGAACAACTGGATGATGTAACAGGAACTATGGACTCTCTCTTTTCTAGCACTTTAGATGCGGTTGCTCCTTTACGCTTAAGGAAGATTAAGGATAAGAGTCCAACACCGTGGTATAATGAGCACACTCGCGCCTAAAGAGAGCAGCCCGGAAAATGGAGCGCAGCTGGAGGAAAACTAAATTAGAGGTATTTCGTTTAGCTTGGCGGAAAGTACCCTATCCTACAGAAAAGCATTAAAACTGCTAGATCTGATTACTTTTCGTCTCTTCTAGAAGAAAACAAACATAACCCCGGTATTTATTCAATACAGTAACTAAATTAACGAAAAATCAAGCATCAACAGGTGTTGGCATTTCCCAAGAGCATAGCAGTAATGACTTTATGAACTACTTCACTTCCAAGATCGATACTATCAGAGATAAAATTGTATCCCTGCAGCCGTCAGCTACAGTATCGCATCAGATAGCGCACTATAGACCCCTGAGGAACAATTCCACTCATTCTCTACTGTGGGAGAGGAAGAATTGTATAAACTTGTTAAATCATCTAAACCAACAACATGTATGTTAGACCCGATTCCATCTAAACTACTAAAAGAGCTGCTTCCAGAAGTCATAGATCCTCTTTTGGCTATTATTAATTCATCATTGTCATTAGGATATGTCCCCAAAACCTTCAAATTGGCTGTTATTAAGCCTCTCATTAAAAACCACAACTTGACCCCAAAGATCTAGTTAATTACAGACCGATCTCAAATCTCCCTTTTCTGTCAAAGATACTAGAAAAGGTAGTATCCTCACAATTATATTCCTTCCTAGAGAAAAATGATATCTGTGAGGAATTCCAGTCAGGATTTAGATCGTATCATAGTACTGAGACTGCTCTCATTAGAGTTACAAATGACCTGCTTCTATCATCTGATCGTGGTTGTATCTCTTTATTAGTTCTACTGGATCTTAGTGCTGCTCGACACCATCGACCACAACATTCTTTTGAATAGACTACAAAACTTTGGCATTAGTGGAAGTGCCTTAGCATGGTTCAAATCGTACTTATCTGACCGCCATCAGTTCGTAGCAGTGATTGAAGAGGTATCATATCGATCACAAGTGCAGTATGGAGTACCTCAAGGCTCAGTACTAGGGCCGTTACTTTTCACGCCTATATGTTACCCTTGGGAGATATTATTAGGAGACATGGTGTTAGCTTTCACTGTTATGCTGATGATACTCAGCTCTATATTTCTTCGCGCCCGGTGAAACACACCAAATTGAGAAACTAACGGAATGCATAGTCGATATAAAAACTGGATGACAAGTAATTTTTACTGCTAAATTCTGAAAAAAGGAGGTGTTAATTATCGGACCTAAAAACCCCACATGTAATAACCTAGAACATTATCTAACACTTGACGGCTGCTCTGTCAATTCTTCTTCATCAGTCAGGAACCTAGGTGTGCTGTTCGATAGCAATCTTTCATTTGAAAGCCATGTTTCTAGCATCTGTAAAACTGCATTTTTCATCTCAAAAGCATATCTAAATTGACCAATGCTCTCAACATCAAATGCAGAAATGTTAATTCATGCGTTTATGACCTCAAGGTTAGACTATTGTAATGCTTTATTAGGTGGTTGTTCTGCACGCTTGATCAACAAACTACAGTTAGTCCAAAATGCAGCAGCTAGAGTCCTTACTAGAACCAGGAAATATGACCATATTAGCCCGGTTCTGTCAACACTGCACTGGCTCCCTATCAAGCATCGGATAGATTTTAAAATCTTGTTAATTACTTATAAAGCCCTGAATGGTTTAGCTCCTCAGTACTTGAGCGAGCTCTTATCGCATTATAGTCCTCCACGTCCGCTGCGTTCTCAAAACTCCGGCCGCTTGATAATACCTAGAATATCAAAATCGACTGCGGGCGGCAGATCCTATTCCTATTTAGCACCCAAACTCTGGAACAGTCTACCTAACACTGTTCGGGAGGCAGACACACTCTGTCAGTTTAAATCTAGATTAAAGACCCATCTCTTTAGCCTGGCTTACACATAACACATTAATACGCTTCTATTATTCAAATCCGTTAAAGGATTGTTAGGCTGCATTAATTAGATCAACCGAACCGGGAACACTCCCCATAACACACGATGTACTCGTTACATCGTAAGTTGAATGGCATCTACGCTAATATTTGTCTGTTTCTTTCCTAGTCTGTATCCGGTCAGATGGTGGATCAGCACCAAGAGATGATGTCTACAGCCCTGATCGTCAGCGGAGACCAGGACACCCAGATAACCCCCAGAGATATATCCCCAGATATATCAACCAAAAATAACAAAATAACTAAAATATAATAAAATACCTAACTACATAATACTACTATTGTTAGAAATTGCAACAAAATTAAAATAGAAATATAAACTTTTGAACTGCGGGTTTCGTCTGGTCAGAGGAGAACTGGCCCCCCGACTGAGCCTGGTTTCTCCCAAGGTTTTTTTTTCTCTATTCTGTCACAGAGGGAGTTTTGGTTCCTTGCCGCTGTCGCCTCTGGCTTGCTCAGTTGGGGACACTTAATTTCTAGCGATTATCGCCGATTTGATTGCACAGAAACTATTTAAACTAAACTGAGCTAGACAATGACATCTCTGAATTCAATAATGAAATGCCTTTAACTGAAAATTGAGTGTTTAATCTTATCATTATACATTACTGACACTCTATCCTCCAATTTGATACTGTTAAGTGCTTTGACACAATCTGTATTGTAAAAGCGCTATATAAATAAAGGTGACTTGACTTGACTTGTTAAAATCCTGCCTATCCCTGCACAGTACCCAGAAAGGACTCTGGAGAAGCACACGGGCCAGCAACAGAGATCCTGAGGACATAAAACGAACTGATCCTGCGAGTGACCTCCCCAGCAGGGCAAACAGGATATATCAGACTATCAAACTCCTTTTAACTACGAGTGGCATAAGAAACCAACAATTTACCAGAAAGCCCTCCTACTAAAAGAAACGCCCAGATCTTGTCAAACAGTCTCTCACCACAGAGACATCCATCCTAACACCAGATGGCACCCAAACAGCACATCAGCAGATGGCTGACCGCCCACGACAAGCCAAAATAAACACACGGTCAACTCTCCTGCACCTGACCATCAGCTCCATGAGACCGTACACCCCGTGTACACAACCCAAATAGACACCGGCCCTCTTTTCACCAACATGGACCTGCCGTATGGTTTTGAGCCCAAGGGACTTTAAGCATTCAGAGAATTAGCCTCAAGTGCGGGAACGTTCACACTTCCAGCCAGCCAACTCATCTGAAGTGCACAGCCAGGACACAGAGATAAGCACTGACATCTCAGCTGGTCGCGAGAACTCAGTTGCAAGGTCAGACCAGCCCACGACCCAGACTCCTCCTGCCTTTGCATCTTGAAAGGCACATCTCTGTGATAGATGCTTCATCAGAAAGTCAACACAGTTCCCAACCAGCAGGAACAGCATAGCCGTGATGGTGCCTCTCCCAAGCACCAGACAGAGCACTGAGCAACAAACCTGAAATTTCACCAGCAGAAACCCTCGTGACACGTCCCAGCTCTTCTCAGAGCTGAACAGTGTGGCTACATCTGAGACAGTATCCTAAAGGAACTCATTCAGAGGAGGCCCCGCAAAAGAGGCAAAATGGGCAGTACAGACTCCTTATAAGTGTGAGAACTGGAATGGATGACCGCCCCAAAATGCCCACCAGCTGAACACTCACCCAGATCTCTGCTAACCAGCCACTGACCACAGAGCCAGCCTTTCCATCGCCAGGTAATGGCATCACCCAGCCACCTCAGCTGATGGCTGCACATCCAGGTTGATCCAACACCTGTCAGCATACCGGTCACCACACAAACCCGATACCAGGACTTCTGAGGGACCCAATCGGAAAACCAGGAAACAGCATGTTGGAAAACAAGGCGAGACTTGGAGTTCTGGTGACACTGGAGTAAATCCAACTTTTATGTCACTTCCAACTCTTGGGCAGACCCCAAGCTGAAGTTCAGAAACAGAACTGAACTCTTAAGGCCCAAAGGTGTGCACGGAACATGCAGCCATACATGCATACCACCTTCTCAGTGATAAAGAGCTGCTGGGTCACATTGACCCTTTGCTGAAAGTGAGACAGCCGAAACTCTGGGCTGAAGTGCAAGAACCCCAGCCACTCCAGCCAGACAGGTCACCTAGACAGACTGTCAGGTCACAGAGGTCACGGGAAAATCTCACAGCCAGCCATGAGGACATGGCCTGAAGCCTCACACGCTTCAAAGCACTCACCGAGCACACACCAGACCTGCCTTCGCAAGCAAGTGCACAAGTTTCCTATGAGACCTTGCAACCCCCTGGAGAAGCCCTGTAAAGTGCAAGAACGTCTGGCCAGACCATACCAGACGTTTACATCTGCAAAAATATGAGACTGCAGTACCAGCATACACAAAAGGGGAACAGACAGCCAGAGTGTGACACACAGACAGCGTGGCCAAACCCTCAAGCACACACCTTCAAGGGGATGGAGGGAACCTGGCCCCACTCTGAGCCACACCCCCTTTTCTAAGAGACATCCGGCACCTGTCGACAACTGCCAGTGCCAAAGCTGCTCTTCACAAGAAGCAACGATGCAGAGCTGATGTCAGCTATGTGGACTCACTCAAGACCACATTACATCATCAAACTCAAATGGCATCTGCACTCTACACCATGCCTGATTTACCCTCATCTCAAGAAGTTTCATCTTACAGCTGGATTCACCAACTACTGCCTTAGTCCTGGTCTACACCAACAACATGGCCAGAACTAAAGGGGGGTTGCCCACTTCAGCAGAACACTGCTCCCACCGGGGCACTAACTACTCAGATGACAAAAGAGCCCAGCTCTGCACTTCACGAATCATCCAGTGATTCTCCAGTCTCCCACAGCAACACTTCAAGCTGGACTCCCAGTGATCACAGTACAAGTGACAGCCATCCTGATCACCCTTTAAATCGCATCAGCTCACAAGAACTGCATCAAAGAACTCCTCAGTTACACAGACTCAAATTTCCAATTTACCAAATTATGCCAATCTCAGCTTCACACGCCACCTCCTTAGCTAGGAAAAAGATGAGTCTGCCACAATGAACAGGAAGCCAGTCAAGCACCAACACCTGTACCAGGCATGCAACAACATCACAAGTGTATGGCATGGTGAGCTACGGCCTCAACCAAGACCCACCCACCCATGACATGGCAGCCATAACCAGAATGAAACCAACTTTCACCTCCAGGGTACCCACCTCGCAGCCCTGACACTAACTTAAGAGCTATCCATAAATGTCATTGCCTAAATGCAAACCCCTGACTGAACAATACAGCTTATTCTTTACCACCTCCCTGACCCCTCCAACCACCCTATCACATCTACTCGACTTGCTGCTGCTCCAGCCCTCAAACTGCGGCATGACGTCACACACATGCTACATGTGCTGAGCAACATTCCATAATATGTCCCTGATGCCCACTCTGCGCCAAAGCTTGTGGTGACACAGCGACAAAGGGGGGTCAGGTTAATGCATACCCACAACGCACCATGTGCTGGACACCACAGTACCAGAGACACTTATAAGACACTAAAACAAGTGGCATACGGGGCTAGCATAAAGCAAGATGTGGCGGAATATGTCAGAGCATGTCAGGTTGCTGTCAATTCCGAAACAGCAAGCCTGAACCACAAAGCCCCACTACAACGCACTCCACTTTGGGTTTGCAATCACTGAAATGACACTTAGCTGTTTCACCACATATGGGCCGATAACACCATACAGATCTGTGTCAGTCCTCACTTTCCAGTCTGCCAGCATGTCACAGAAAGCAAACCCCACAGGAGGAGATGTGAACACCTGACTAAGAGGCATTACAGAGAGCCTCACCCTAAAGACCATTGAACTTTTAATATTCTGAGTAATAGTCACGATCCGGAAGAGACTCCTGACACACGACTCAAGCCAGAATCACCACCACAGGGAGCTAAACAAGGCCATCAGTTCCTTAAGCTACGCCTCAAAGCCCAGCTGACACTACGCGACAAGCACAGCACCCATCTGCAAAAGGAACTGACACATGGCCAAAACCCGCATAGACAAACTGGCAGTGAAAGTCCAGGATGGCTTCAGGCATCAGACCACTGAGTTCCTGAGAGAGCTGTTGCACATCTCACGCTTCACAGACAAGCTCGAAGTGAAGACTCAGGATAAACTCAAGGTACCAGGTGGAGTGAAACCGGAAACAAAGAAAAAAAGTTGAACAGCTCCAAGAAGCCCTTGCAGTTGCTGAACGTGACCAACAAGAACTAAAGGCTTCCCAGAAAGACATGAGAAGACATCTACAGTCTGCAGAACAGCTACTAGAGGAAGCTAAAACTGACCTTAAAACAAAGACTCTAAGATAAATGCTCTGGAAGACCACCTGAAAAGGAATTAGAGCCAAGAAAAGCGGAGCCCTCATCAGCATCACCACCGCTGAGCAGAACGGAGTCCCCCATCCAAGAATTGCTACACACTGGAAGAAGTGAATGGCCGCAAACCAAAGCATCGCCAGCCCTCACTATAGAACTCTTCCCTTCTAGCAAAAGAAGAAAGCCTCTCCATGCAGACCCCGAAACTGCACGAGACGATTCCCAAAGACCTTGACAAACTGGCTAAAACATCACCCAGTTTGATCAAACACTACAGAAGGCCAAGATATCAAGAAGTGGAAGCTCACGCGACTGACAGAGACAGGTTACACCTCCTCAGACCCACATCCAGTCCTGAGAGTCAACCTGATGCAAAGGTCCATGAACAGGTGCACAGCTGCACGCCCTCAGACCTTCAAACGGAACCACTGGAGAAGAGGGGCCCAGGCGGAGACACTGCTGAACCTGACCAAGGTTAACACCCAAGCTGAGGAAAAGTAGAAACCACCTGTCATCAGTCATTTGTGATCCACCTGCCGTCTGACCATCATGATCCACTGTTGGCTGAAGATGTCTCCAGGTGAACATTTTCAGCCAAAAGGGGGGATTCTGTAACATCTGCTTATGATCCTTGATGGTCGTTGGGACTTTATGTCTTAAGGGACCTTTTTAGCCTTTTGACTTTTGCATATAAATTACTGACCTGGCCTCAGCGTTTAAATTTATATGGGTACTAAATTGCAGATGGTCTTTATCACTATCAAAAGGATGCAAAAGGATCGACTAAGTGTCCTTATCAAGCTTCAAACACATTCCACAGAAGGGGGGGTGACCCCCCGGACCAGACTAGTCTGTCTCCACGATTTCAAATACACATCACACACACACCTAAAGACATTTTCTCTATTTAGGCCATAATTAAGCAGTTATAAATGTATCTGGTGTATGCATGTGTTGTTTGTATGTTTCCTTATTATATTAGCCTAGTTACCACTCGTTATTCGTATTAGTAAGCTCTAAACACTCATATTTAGAGGTATGAAGGTATCTCTGGTTTAATACCTTTCAGATGTCTCTTTCTTGATATCAAAATGATCTGCTCTTTATTCCTCACACAATGATGTACACTATGTGATCATGAAATGCATCACACTATTTTTACTGTACTGTGGGGAAAATTACACCAGTCTCCAGATCAGTCGTAAAACATGCAAACGAGGTGTCAAGTGGGACAAAGAAACATTTTCCCGCTGAAACGATGAGCCTTGTTATTGGTCAAACTAACCAAAATGGGTGTTACAGGGAAACAGATAAAACTTCTCCCACACCAAAAGCTTACGCTTCTCTTAACTGTCGGTGCCCCGGAGACACACTTATCACCTTGGAAACCTCACGACTCCCCTTCCGGGTGAGTCCGATCTTCTGGCAGATTTTAAGATCAGTAACTTTGTCCACTCACTTCGGACTAATGAACCCATGACTGGAATGACGAAGCTTTCACTCCTAAAGGAATTCATCAGGAATCTACATATTATACATGCACCAGGATGCTTTACTCAGCACCCACAAAACCCATGCAAGTAACCGCTTGTTAACTATCTAGATGCGCTTCTAGGCTTCGACCCCTTTTAATTAAGGTGATGTGATTATCTAATGGTTCATAACAGGTTTTAGTTAGCTGATGTTAAAATCCTGCCATACTCTCTCTTGCGTGCGAGCGCTCCCTCTCTCTCTCTCTCTCTGCAGGCCTTCCTTGCGTTGGCATCCATGTTTAATGTGTGTATGTCTGTGTCTAGTTCTATGTTACATGTTCCCCTGTAGTGTAGTTTAATAAACATCCATATGTATTCACACTTGGTTGTCTGTGTCTGCTGCTCTCAGAACAAAGTCACTTTAACGTCCGGTTTTGTTACATGCTCGGAAGCAATGTTTCAGTAAGGAAATTATTTGTCGTGGCCAGATAAATAATTTTCCATAGAGTCAATAGAAGGGTCCGTACTGCGGACGAACTAATCATTTTATTGTACTATTAATACTACAGCTAATTCCTGAAGATGGATATATAATTGATAACCCGTTATGATTAATTATGTTCATCTCATAAAGCAAATATGCTACAATATATTGAAATTGAGAATTTCTTTGCTCCTCCTATAGTCTTTGCCAGAAGTGCTTTAATGTCCCCCACAGCTAAAAGTTTGCCCATAGTTTCTTCTTCGAACACCTTAATCCACTTTCCAGCCCCCTCATGGATGTCTGGGAGGCGAGTGACAAGCCCCTCAAGGTCCTGTGAGGCCCAGGGGACATACTGTCCCTGTGTACTCTTAATTAAAATTGGGAGTTGTGCAGCCAGTGGTCTAAGTCTTCCTTTTTCTCTTCCTTGTTCCCATGTTCCTTTATCAAATGATGACTCCTCCCCTTCACTCACTTCCTCTCTGCTTTCTAATAGTTTACTTCTATCTCTCACCATTTTACCATCTTGAATTAGTTTTTCTGTTTGTTTAATTTTCCTTCCTATTTCTGCTTCCATAGTCTCTGCTTGTGCTTCAATCTCCTTATCTTCTCTCCTCATCTGCTCTAACGTTTCCTCATTTCCTTTTTTTTCTTCATAGTTTGCTTTCATCATTTCTAATGCAGTGCGTGCCTGTTTATAACAATCTAAAGGTAAATATCCCTCACTCTTTCTATTTTGTTGCCTCTTTGGTCTTACATCTGTTTTTTTTCTTCCAACTCTACTTGTCCTTCCATTTGCATTTCTCCAGACACTTCTACAGTTCCCTATCAAAAGCTACTCTCGATGCTGTTTCAATAACGCTAATGAGAACATTCTTTGTTCGACCGGTTGTGAAGCACGTGTGTCAGACACGCCAAGAATTAGCTTAAATAACCTCGGTAAGTGACATCATTGATTACGTGCACCTGCAGGTTATAAATAGACGTGAGACGTACACAATTTCAGGTTTGTTTGTCTTCAGAGACCGCATTGTGTGTGTGTGTGTGTCACGCTGAAAGCAGTATTAAAGTGAAAGTGAAAATGAAAATGAAAGTTTAAAGCTTGTCGAGTTAATCCGCAAGAGATGGTGCCTCCTTTACGGCTCATCTCTGAAGATGACTCGCATGACTTTGTTCTGAGTGTTTGGGGTAAGAGGTTGCTGCTCTTGAGTTCGAGGGCTGTGACTGTGAGCACTGCGATTCACTTCTTATCCGCGTGCTTCGCGTTCGGCTCGCTTTCTTTTACAAAGAACGAGCAGCTGCGCCTCGTTAAGATCGCACTTTGATCTGGCTGAGTCTCGAGAGGTGGGTCCTCCTCTTTCTCTCGTGCTCTCGCCAGATCGGGAAGTTTTCGTGCCCGCTTCCAAAGTGTGCCCCGGCATTTCTTTGGATCGGGCAGCGAATGTTGCAGCTCTTGATTCTTTTGAAATGGAAATTGAGAGCGCCACCTCCCGAGCGCTCCTCCCACGATTGTAAAACGATGGAGTTACTCAAAGTGATGATTCCTGCAATGTGATCAGTTTAAAGCTGGAAGTTGGCTACAAGAGCAGTAGACCCCTAGACACTCCAAACTGTGACAGGTTTATGTCAGGTGGTCAGGAGGAGGGACCTCAGTGTGGTCTCTCCCCTTCTTTGGTGACCTCCATGATGAGAGAACTTGTTCATGGAGTAAGCCCTATTTGTCCTTGAATTTTTTGAATATTGTGGATTCAAAGGCACAGGGCTACATGATGATACCCCAGGTGGAAGACACGCTAGCGATCTATCTCTGCCCTGGGGGTGCATCATCACTCGAAAGTCAACACTCCCTGCCAAGCTATGTAGAGCAACATCTACACTTGTAGGGAGAGCATTTCATGCAGCAGGTCATGCTGGTGCTGCCCTGCACACCACAGCGGTTCTGCAGGCATATCAGACTGACGTTCATAAAGATCCGAGCACAGGGAGGCAAGAAGCTTGAGAAAGCTTTCAATAAGTTTCTCCCCCACCGTGCTCTAGTGTCGGGGCTGTCGGCCACCCAGTCCCAACACAGCCCAGCTCCTCTGAGGCGAGAAGCCCAAATTAGAGTGTTCAGTTGTTTCCTGCCGTGTTTCAGGACACCAAACATTTAAGCTCTAAAACACACAAAGAGTTCTGTGACCATGTATCTCATGCAGTAGAGCAATACAGAAAAAAATGAACAGAAGCTCAAGAGCCAAGAGAAGGAGCTTACAACTTGAGGAACTGACAAAAAAGAATAAGAAAAAGAGTCTCCAGTAAAAAAAAAAAAAAAAAAAGTTTCTTTAACCTTCATTTAACCAGGCAAGTTAATTAAGAACAAGTTATTATTTACAATAACAGCCTGGCAAGTTTAATGTTTAAATTTAAGTTTAAATGTTCCTCCACCAGTTATTCAGCCAAGCCCACCCGCAGCAGTCCCTCCAAATGCACACCAGATCCCTGTACCCATCGTTAATGTCTATCCTCAACAGCCAGGGCCAATGGGATGGAAAAGAATACCTTGGGGAGGTCCAAATCAAGGATATTAGGGGTGCCCAGAGAATCCTACAGGGGAGAGCCAGCTTCCAATTTTAACAACTAAAGCTAATCAAGAACCTATTTTGCAAATTGAAATAGAGGGAAAGACCACACCAATGATGGTAGACACAGGAGCTGTTTATGCTTGTGTAAATTCAAATTATGCCTCACATCTCCACTTGTCTGTAAAATTCACAAAGACAATAGGATTTTTGGGACAAATACAGCTAATTCCAATGACAGCTCCAGTGTGTCTACAAACAAAAAATAAAAACGTAATAATGCCCATTCTTGTGTCAAATCAGACTCCTGTTAATTTGTTAGGGAGAAATGCATTATGTAAATTGGGGCTACAAATTTGGTGTTCTCCAGAAGGAGTATACTGTATATAGACACAATAGGAATAGAAAATCAGATGATGGTTGTAAAACCAAAAGCAAATGTTTATTGGATAGGACAGATAGAACAAGATGTGAGACAGAAAATTAATAAATGGGGAAAGTTCATTGAGGCACAGATTCCAGAAGCACAGTTACCAAAATCAGAATTTAATTGTACAATGATATATGATCCTGAAAGAGATGAAAAAAATGGAAAAGAAATGGCAGGAAGAAACCGAAGGACAAAAAAATTAAATAATTTTACAGCACATCATAATAGGTCATTGTAACGGAGCCAACGAGACGTGAGACGTGCGGATCCATGTGCAAAGCTTTTATTATACAGTGACGAGGTCAAAACACAGGCAGGGTCAAACATCGGCAAACAGGTATGGATCAGAACAAGTCAGACAAATTTAAGATTCGATCAGAACATCGAAACATGAGGAGCCGAAATTCCAGAGAGGCCCCAAGAATACAGGACAACGTCATAATTCAGATTCCTAGCTGAATTTACCTCTGAAGGAAGCCTAACCAACAAGCCTCTTCCAGAACAGCTTGCAACATTAAGACAAAAGAACACTTATTCATAAGTCCAACGCAGGAAGGAGATCGTCAAATTTGGGGCAAATAATCAAGACTGATGGTCAAAGAGATGGCCATCACATGTGTTTCACGCTGGAAATCATGAGCTTCCTTAGATTGACTTTTTCCCCACAAGACAAAGACTGAGACTGAAATTCTTTAGGAGACCTTTTAACCTCTCTCTGATCTTCACCGAACATGTCCCTATGTCCTACATAGAACTACACAGAAATTTTCTTTTTCATATGCACATAAAACCATCCTAAAAGGACATTTCTATGCATATTATGTATGTAACCCACACATTAGATTATCATGTTTTAAGCACATATTATGTATGTCTTTTTAATAACTACTGAATGACTTTAAGGTTTATTTGTGTTTGGTATGTATGAGTTTGACAATTCTAGCTTGAAACGTTTCTTCCAATTGATTCTTTGTCAAATGTATCATATTCTGGTTATAGAAATAACATCCAAAAGTATACTTTGCAAGAGTGTGTAAAATTCGGACCATGTGACTGATAACATGCTGATTTATGATGGAAGGAACAACCCTAGCTAAGATAATAGCCTATCTAATTGGTCAAGACACCAGATGGGATGTGTCCAGAAGCCGAGTTTAAAAACTCAGGACACCATCAAATCTCCCCTTCTTGTCTCTCTTCTCTTCTTCTTTTGGCCACCGTGTTTTGACGCTGCTTTTTAGTGCTCTTTGAGCGTGTTCTGGCCTACAGACCAGTTGCTACTTAATACCACGATGAAAAGGAAAACCACCTAGTCTCGTTATATCCTTTCTTTCTTTTATTTTAGTTTTTTTTCTGTTGCGAGTTTCGTGTTCTCAGTTTAATTTTTTACCGCCACTCCTTGTCTCCGAGTTCAACTCGAGCCTGTGACCGCCTCAAAACTTCTACCAGCCACAACTCTGCATCTTCAGCCAACGCCCAAGACATCACATCAACGACAACTGAACTTCCAGCCAATTGGCAACAAACCCCTTTTCCTGGAACGATGAGGACGACAAAAGGGAATCCTTTAACACAGAGGCAACGCAACGCAAGTAACCTCAAGATTGAAACTGAGCTGGTGCATTTAATATAAATTTTAGCCTCACTGAGAAACTCAATGCAAGGGTTAAATAAGTGATTGATGGTTATTCAGGTCTATGCAATAAGCCCATATTGCTGTAATCTTGGGATACCACATTTTCATCCTGTCCCTACTTTCTCTCTTTCTGCAACTTGTATGAATGTGTGAATGCGCGTGTTCATGTGTTAAATTAGTTTATGTCTTAGGTTTATATAAATAAAGTCTTATTTATATTGAAAAGAGAAGTACCTTGTGTTTTGTGCTTACAAGTTAATGTCTTAATCTGCCGATCTTGTTACTGTGCTTATTAATAGTGTTTTCACTATATTTTGGATTTTAAGTAGCTAAAATAAGCACAAATATCAGGGCATGTCAAAACATCTCAAGGGCCCCAAAATGACCTCAGACCCCAGAGGGTTAAAACTGCAAAAAATAAAGTCACTCTTAAAGCTAAAGGCGTCACACTCCGTTCTTCAAATGCAAAAGTCGTTACCTTAGAAAGCATGATCTGTCTGGTACAGGGTTATGTAACATCACGTGACACGACCCACTTGCTCACCCTCACAGAAATTATTGTGCAGAATAAAAAGAAGTTCACATTGCATAATAGATGAGTTTTGAAAAGATTCAAAGTGGTGTATGACAAACGTGTGCTCCTGCCTGACTACACCACATTAGTGCCCATAAGAACTAACAATATTTTCAGATCACACAATATGTATGTTGAAGAAGAATTTGACTTCCGTTTTCAATTCTAGTTCTCCGCGGTGATCTCAGGCCCATCCAGTAGCGGGAAAACTGTCTTTGTGAAAAATGTATTGTGTAATGCAGACAAGATGATCAATGTAAAAATTGATAATATTGTGTTTTTATACAGTTGGTGGCAACCTTTGTATGATGAACTGTTGTCATTGTATGATATAAAATTTATTGAAGGTATTCCAAAATCTTTAACGGAAGAACATTTATTACCTCCTAATAAGAAATCTATTTTGGTTTGTGACGATTTAATGGAGGTAGCATATTCGAACGATGAACTCTCACGAGCCTTCACGAAATATGTTCATCATAAATCATTTTCCATTATATTGATAACTCAGAATCTGTTTTTTCAAGGTAAAACCAGCAGGATTATGGCCTCGTTTACACTGCAGGTCTTGATGCTCAATTCCGATTTGCTGCCTATATCTGATTTTTTTGACCGTCTGTTTACATGTTCTCTCAATTGTGACCCGTATCCAATTTGTGTGTTTACACTTTTTATAGCATCTGAAACATCGCGCATGCTCAAAGGGGGGTTCTTGCACCCCACAGTAGCCAAGATGGACGAATGCGAAATATGCTTAATGCTAGCTCTGCGATGTATGCAAATTCGACAAATAACACCATAATTTTGAGGCGGAAAAGGGCCATCATTGCAGCCTGCGCATATACTTCAGTTATTGTGTCCTCGACCATCCAGAGGAATGTCTGGGTGCGAGAGAGTTCTCAGGATTGGTGGGAGTATATTGTGGCGGGATTTACTGAGGAGCAGTGGGTCTGAAATTGTAGATATGTTGTGTCAACTTTTGTCCACATTCCTCTCATACGACGACAAAACGTTTCGTCGGGCCATCCCTTTGCAGATGCGTGTCAGGGTTGCTCTCTGGTGGCTTGCAACAGGTGCGGGCTATCGCACATTGGCACACCTGTTTGGGATCAGCAGCGCATCGGTGTGCTTGATAGTCAACGACTTCTGTCAATCCATGCGGGACGAGCTGTGGCATGAGTACATCCAGCTTCCGCAACTGGATGAGCTGCAGAATGTCATCAGAGGTTTCAAAACCCGCTGGGGCCATTGATGGGAGCCACATACCGGTCATCATTAATTGAAAAGGGATGGCATTCTGTGATTTTGCAAGCTGTTGTGGACCACAGATTTTGGTAAGGACAGCATTTAACCCTCTAAGCGCCAAAGTCACAAAATTGCAACAAGACGTCATACTTCATTAAATAGACTGTAGTTCCTAATATAGTGTAATATCTCATTTGTATTCCCTACCACTAGATGGCAGACATGTAGTACTTCAATTCTAGACCAAAATTGTTCGAGGAAATAGCAGAGCAAGTGAGCTATCGAGTCATTGATGCGGAAGCAGTTCAGTTCATAGCGTCTGAGTAAATTGTGAGATTTGTGAGAGAAAATCCCCAAATGGCTAATAAAAAGTTGTACCGTGAGGATATGTTGCAAATGTTATTCGCCGATTCTGACTCTGAAGGGGAATATTTGCCTTTTGGAAATGATGATCGGCCGTCTAATGACCGCACTTCTCCTAGTACATCTTTGCATGCGCAATGGTGCCGCCGTAAAAGGCGAAAGTGTTCACGAAGCACCATCAAGTGATCATTTCGAGCCTTTGCCCAATGGGGATGGGGGTGGCAGGGGTGGACGTGGTCTTAGTGTCCATAGGAGCAGCCTCACGTTGCTGATGATCGGCCAGATTTTTTTCTGATCGTGCACGCTCAAAGGGCTGCCGGCAGACAGTACAGGTGCAGTCAGTGTGGGGTAGGTCTGTGCGCTGTGCCATGCAATGAGAGGTACCATACTCTCAAGAACTATAAACTGTCACCTAGATACCTGATTGGGCAGATAGCTGGTCAACTGATCAAAAAATAGGTAAATGTATTTTACTATGCCACAGTAATATAGTAATAATTTAGTACTTTCTCACGTTTTATTGTTGGTTTCCTCTTTTCCTGATCATTTGGAATGAGGATAAAAAGACAAAAAAAAACCCCAAAGAAACATGCAAATAAGTTCAAATATCAATTCAATATCTACTATTTCCTGAATATTATGAAATTCAAGAGGGCCGCCCCCTGATGACATCATAGTATGCAAATTAGATGAGTATATTTACACCCCACATAAACTTTAGGTCATGCCCAACATTTTTCTAATTTACAGTAGATCTCTGTCTTTAAGCCCTTTCAAGCTACAAGCTTTTGAAATATTGATGTCAAAATCCAGCATTTTTAAAAAAAAAACCTGGCGCCTAGAGGGTTAAAAGTAATTACACACCATGGTGAAATATATTGTCATCTGTTAAGACGCATCCTAACATCCTTACATATACATTTAGCTATCATCCTTAGCAGTGGCGTGCACAGACCTTCGGAGGGGCAGGGGTGATATGGCAAAAATATCAAAAAAACTTTTTTGGAATATCACGATCCAAGATTCTTTGTCATGTTGGTTTTTCTATTTTGCAAGTTGTTTGAGCATTACAGCCAAACTAATTTCCCTATTATAAAGACAAAGCCTTTCAAGATAACAAAATATTTTTAAAAAGTATGGCGGATATTTAGGTCAAAGTGGGTGAAGATAAAAATCATTGTCATTATTTTACCTTTGTTATTAAAAAATGAGAGCAAAGATACACATTGCAAATACACATAATATACAAATAAAATAAACAGTGGTTTATTTTCAGGAAGGCTACAATAGGTGTATTTAGCAGGAGCATTCAAGAAACTGAATGAACAAAAATAAAAATAAAACACTATATAGATTGATTCCTATTAAAGCAACTGTATTAAAGTTTTTCAGTCAAGAGTAGTGAGTGATTTTTCTCTTTGTGTTTGTTGTTTTATTAACATTAAAGGAATAATTCACCCAAAAATTAAAATAGGCTAGTGTTTTTTTTTTGTTTTTTTTGTTTTTTTTTTATACCTTCATTTACTCACTCAAAAGTTTTTTTAAACCTGAATGAGTTTCCTTCTTCTGCTAAACGCTATTTTGAAGAAGGTGGAAAACCAAACAGTTGCTGGTCCACAGTGACTTCCATAGTATTTTTTTTTTTCCTACTGTTAAAGCCAATGTGGACCAGCAACTGTTTGGTTACCCAGATTCTTCAAAATATCTTCTTTTGTGTTCAGCACAAGAAATAAATTAATACAGGTTTGGGACAACATGTGAGTGAATAAATAATGGCCGAAATAACATTTTAGGGTGAATTATCCCTTTAATTACAGTCGGCAGCATGTTTAGTAGGCTACTGTCCCTTTAAGACCTGCATGCATCTAATATACAGGCACGCATCCTTTTCTCTCAGCTGTTTACTTTCATTTTAGACATAACCAACTAAGTCTATACATAAACCTTGTGTGTTTTAACAGTATTAGCACAAAACATAACTTAGTTCAGTAATCAGGCACTGTTTGACGTGCTTTTTAGTGCGCGTGCTTTGGGTGTATTTGCTCAGAAAAAAGCGCTCGTCAAAACAGCACACAAATGAAACGCTTAACCAGTAAGGCTTTAAAGCAGATGCAGATAATGTACTTTTGTGACTGTGAATAAGTGCAGTGTCCCGTGAGAGTAACTCTACCGCTGAGTTAACACTGATCTGAATGTATGTTGCGTTGTACAGTGTATTGCTACGGTGGCGCCAGAACTACAGCTGATAGAATGTGCGCTGTTGCACAATACAACGATATTTCAACCAATACAAAGCAGATCGTGGAGATATTTTTATCGTCCACGATCAAAAATCTTCATATCGCACACCCCTACTCTCGGCAGAAATCGCAGACCGGGGGCACCAGACTGCAAGGGCACTTTAGCGTCGTACCTCAAAGGGGCAGGCTACCCACTAAGGCCATGGCTCATGAAGGGTTACCCTGATATGGGAAACCTAACTGAAGACCAGCGCTACTTCAGCCAGAGACTAAGCAGGGCTAGAATGACCGTGGAATGTGCTTTTGGTCGGTTGAAGAGTAGATGGAGATGTCTAGCCAAACGTCTTGATGTTGACATAGCTTTGGTCCCCACTGTTGTCGTTGCCTGTTTCACACTGCATAACATTTGTAAGCAGCACAATAAAGCATTTGGTGAGGACCTCCCTGCAGCTGGCCCTCCTGAAGCAACAGGTGAGGATGGTGACCCAGTGGGTGCTGACACTCAACCATGGAGAGTTCGGGAGGCACTGACCCAGCATTTTGCTGCACAGCGCTGAACATGGCAATACGCCGACATGAGAATGTATGAATACCTTGCAATTATTTGTTATTGTTTTTGATAATTTTAGACTGTTGTGGTGGTGTTCAATGCCACTCAAATGACCAAGTTATTGTGTGTAAATAAAATTAAGACCACATTGATTCTTGCTGAACATGTATTTATTTCAGCTGTATTCAGATCTAGGTCAAATGTTGAAAAATGAAAGTGACAACTGCATTCAAGTCACAAGAGATCAAAACAAAGCTAAACTCCTCTAGTTTAACCTGAGATAGCTCAAATGAACATTGGCTACACATAACAATGATGAAACAAAAGGCCATTCTGAATATTTGATTCCCTGAGTACTGATAAATATAAAATGGGATGCAGGTTTTTGCCCATCCCTTTTCAAAAGTATGAACAGCTGAGAAAACAAACTGCATGCAGTTCTTAGCCTTTAAATGCTAGATTATTCTTTCAAAACACTATCAGTTGTGGGTGTGGGGGCTGATGCTGAAGACTGTTGGGGGCTGCCTGGCCTTGACTGAGCAGAAACGATGGGCTGAGAGTATGTGTGGCCCTGGAAAGAGGTCGAAGGTTGGGCATCATGGTGAGAGGAAGGGATGTGTGTCTTAAGGTGTGAATGATGAGAGGACCCAGTAGAAGCATAACCTTCATACCAAGTATGAAAGTTGGTAGCTTCACTTTGGTGAGGTGTAACTGTTGTGCGTGTTTGATCTGGGTGATAAGGTGCAGTGTGGGTATAATCTGGGTGGAGGGGAGGAGTGTGGGATTGATCTGGGTAGAAGGGAGGTGGGCATGTGTGTTCAAACCAAGGAGGATGGGCTTGATCTGGGAATGACCTTAGGACAGGAGGTCTGCTGGCAAGGAACTGGGTCAACATGCTCATCATATGTAACTCATGGGCATGCTGTGCAGCCTGTATTTTGATCTGAAGCTCTGTGTCATCCATCTGGGTTAGAGTACTGCCAATCTGAAACCACCTGACAGCCTTCCTGCACACCTGTACTGCACTGCTCAATGTGTTGAATTCATGTCTTTTTTTTAGTAACAAAATAACTGCTATCCACCAACAGCTGGCCTCTCCGGCTAACCCATATTGTAATTCATTATGTAGCATTTCAATCGATTCCCCTCTTACTCTTTTCTCTTCTTTTACCCTGCCATCTGAATTAGAAATTTCTAATTTTATTTATAAATCTAATTCTTCCACATGCTTACTTGATCCTATACCAACTCACCTGGTAAAAGACTGTCTTCCTTCTCTTTCTCCTCTTATAACTCGTATTGTTCAAACTTCCCTTAGTTCTGGCACTGTTCCATCATCTTTTAAAATAGCTGCTATAACCCCAATGCTCAAAAAACCTGGTGCAGACCCTAACAATTTAGATAACTTCCGTCCCATCTCAAATCTTCCATTTATTTCGAAAATACTTGAAAAAGCAGTTGCAGCACAGGTTCAAGCTCACCTTAGTAATAATAACTTATATGAGTGTTTTCAGTCAGGATTTCGCCCTAAGCATAGTACAGAAACCGCCTTGGTGAGAGTAACTAATGATCTGTTAATGGCTGCTGATGGTGGGTCCTTATCTATTCTTGTTTTGCTTGATTTGAGTGCAGCTTTTGATACCATTTCACACAATATCTTGTTAAACTGTTTATCTGCTATTGGTATTTCTGGTACTCCTCTCACTTGGTTTACTTCATACCTTTCCAATCGTACACAGTTTGTACAATTAAAAAGTTTTCACTCCCATTCATTTTCTGTTAGCTGCGGTGTCCCCCAAGGTTCTGTCCTAGGTCCTCTGCTGTTCCTAATTTATCTTCTCCCACTTGGTAATATCTTTTCAAAATTTGATATTAAATTTCACTGTTATGCTGATGATACACAACTTTATGTATCTACTAAGCCTGATTCTATTCTTCCACCAGCCTGTCTTACTAACTGTCTTCACGAAATAAAAACCTGGTTCTCTGCAAACTTTCTTAAACTTAACGGCAATAAGACTGAAGTACTCCTTGTAGGCCCTAATTCTATTCTCTCTAGGTCCTGTAGTTTTTCTTTATCAATTGATGCCTCCTCAGTCTCTCCTTCTCGCCAGGTTAAGAACCTAGGGGCCATCTCTGACAGCACTCTTTCATTTGAAGCTCACATTAATAGTATAACCCGGATTTGCTACTTTCATTTCAGTAATATTGCTCGCCTTTGTTCATTTCTCTCCCCACACAGTACTGCCATTCTTGTTCACTCACTTGTCACCTCTCGCATTGACTACTGTAATTCTCTTCTATTTGGTTTACCACACAAGCTTCTTCATAAACTCCAGTTGATTCAGAATTCAGCTGCTCGCATCATAACCCGCGTTCCAACTATACAACACATTACTCCATCTCTTCAACAGCTACATTGGCTTCCCATCAAATTTCGCATTGAATTTAAAATCTTTCTTCTCACATATAAAACTCTCCATAACCTCGCTCCAACTTATCTCTCAGATCTCATTCAGCCCTACGCTCCTTCTCGAATGCTTCGTTCTTCCTCAATGGGTATTCTCCATACACCCTCGGCTCGTTTAAATCTTAGAGTCGTTTTCCCAATTCAAAGCTAAACTCAAAACTCACTTATTCAGAATAGCTTATCCTACATGATTACTGTCTGCACTCAAATCTGATTTTTTTTTTTTTTTTTGGGGGGAACTGCTGTTTTCTTTTTCTTTTCATGGTTCATTGATATTGTTGTTATTTATTGTTGTTTTATTTATTGCTCCTTGATGTACGGTGACCTTGAGTGATTTGAAAGGCGCCTTAAATAAAATGTATTATTATTATTATTATTATTATTATTATTATCTTCTGCGCAAACAGCTCCATTGTTGATTCCATCTTGTTTTTCAGTTTTTTTTTCCGGGTTGTAGATGGACCTGTATAAAAACTGATTTTAAGATTAGAGGAAATTATGACATCAACTATATTTTTTTATGGGTTACTTTTTTACGTTTTCCACTTAACCACTGAAAACAATTATTTGTAAATTGTACACACAAGGACTGGTAAAACAGTCAAACCCTACCAATTACAGCTTCCTGCTGGCGTGCACCAGTTGCTTCTTTGATGCAAGAGGTAGGCCTATTGTCACTTGAAGGGGTTGAGTCACAGAACCAGGTCCCAGGAGAATCATGAGGATCATGAGATCTATCACGAGGATCATCTGAATCAAAACAAATCCATTCTTGTCATATAAAAGTAACAAATACAACATCAGAGAATTGTGCTATTTAACAGGTCAACATTGGATTCTTAATATATGAATAAAGCAAATTCAATTTTAGATGTATAATATGTATCAAGCCTTTTGGATGGACATATTTTAGCCTAGCCTATAGGTACAAGTTCACAAATCAGAAATGTTTGCTCTTTTTAACGTTTGGTATAACAATTGATATACAATACCAGTCAAAAGTTTTTGAACAGTAAGAGTTTTAATTAAAAAATAAAAAAAGAAGTCTCTTCTGCTCACCAAGCCTGCATTTATATGATCCAAAGAGTAGTAAGTAACCACCAGCAAATGTCGAAAAGATTAATTGCTATGTTATCCGGTGGTGGAAAAAACCATAAATGAGCTGTCAAGTAATATTTTTGATGATATTATGGTCCGTTTTGAATCTTCCTCATGGGAACATCTGTGGGGGAGTGCCCCTCCCCATCTGCAGCGCGTGTGTCCGGTTCTGAGGCGTGCGCTCTCTCACCCTCTTTCTCTCTCTCTCTGTCTCTATGGGAAATGTATGAAAAAGATATTGGATTTAAGGACAATATCTGAATAAATAAACAATTTTAACAGAACAGTTTTAAGACACACTCCCGAGCTCGCACATATATTATTTTTACCTTAACGAATAAAATGATTAAAAAATATAAATTGTCTTACATTCTTCAGGGGATCAGAGAATACACGTCTTCACGGTATTCCAGCGGGTCTCAAATGAACTGATTACAAAATTGTGTTTAAACTTTAATTCTCTCTCTCCATCTCTCTCTCTCTATGGGGGGTGTGAGAAAAAGTCTATGGAAAAAGATAATGGATTTAAGGACAAAATCTGAATAAATAAATTTTTTTTTTAACAGAACAGTTTTAAGACACACTCCCGAGCTCGCACATATATTCTGTTGGTGTATACAAATAATTGAAATAAAATAGGCTATCGATGAGAATGGGGTAAAAATGTTTACCTTAACGAATAAAATGGTTAAAAATATAAATTGTCTTACATTCTTCATGGGGAAGCAGAGAATACATGTCTTCACGGTATTCCAGCGGGTCTCAAATGAACTGATTACAAAATTGTGTTTAGTTTAAACTTTAATTATCTTCAAAATTGTGCCCCATCGCTCACTGTGTGATGAAACATGCAAAGTCGACGGCTCGGAATTCTGAATTCCCTTTCAGAAATTCGATCCAGAGACCCATGGCATAGTCTGTTTAGACAGATGCAACCGTGGTTCCGTGGACAGCGTAATTTACGGTTTGTTTTAAGAAGCTTGTTTAAATAACAGTTCTAGGCATCTGTTTCTGGTAGCCGCGACAAAATAAATATTTATAATTAGACATGGTCACAAACAATTTAGCGATAAGCCTACACAGGAACAAGCAGTCACAATTTATCAATTTTATGGGACTTTACACGTTGCTATCCTCTTAAACCTTATAGAATTTCAGAAACTAATTATGTATGGTGTTTTCATATATGGAAGCGTATTTTTACGGTCTAAACAGCACACATCACTCTAATATTTTCTCACGATCTCTGTTATTTTACAGATACATGGTGGAAGAGATATTTTGGGGAGGATTCATTGTTATTTAAAATACTAATAAAATATTTAAACTATGAACGTTTAATTATTTAAATTCTACATCATATTATTTCATTTATTTAAATTATAACTCTATTCTGAGGCCTTCGCCTTACACTAATAAATATATTACGTTTTGTGTATTTAAATTAATATCACGGCTTTTTTATTATGGTCCTGGGGAGAACTGCATATTTTGTGAACATGGTCGTTTTTAAAAACAATTTTACTTGAATATTTATCTGTTACGATTTGCGAGAGGTCAAAGACTTCTGGTGTGGACATGGGTTTTATCATAGAGCACGAGCGACACCAGGCGGTCACACTTTTAAATAAAGTCTCTTGCGAAAATATCGTTCTTAAATCCGTTTTATTCAGTTCCAGATATTAAAACAACATATTAACATATTATAACGAGATATATATCTTTTTGTTTCGTGTTAAAATTGCCATCCATGACATTTGTGGTTTAAATATTTCAAAAGCTATACAAATAATGTATATTTTTAATCGATTTAACAGATGCTGTCTCTAGGGATCAATAAAATTCTCAGTACAGGCCTTTAAATACCATAAACGTTTTTAGGTGCGGACAGTTACACAAGACTTTGGCTTTGGAACTCTACAGTTTTTTGACAATTAGGCTACTGTGACTTTTTCTGGAAAAAATGAACAACATCGGTAAGTTCTATTTATTTTCCTCGAAATTCGATGTCACTCTGTTTGAATTATATAGTTAATACTCTTTAAAAGCTTAGTATATTTTCAACAGAGCTTTATTGATTTAAACTATTTTAATAGTTTTTGCCTCATAGGGGTTTTAAATGTGGAACAAGTTGCATTTAGTCAAATCGATTTATGTAAGTCTCTTAAGTCTTTTATGATATTTTGATATGTTTATATACACGCTGAACAATTTTAAATATTTAAATGAGGATGATTTCTGGTTTATTTTAGTGACTGCACAGATGATGAGCGAGCAAGCATCACAAAACGGTAAAATGTTAATCTTTTGAATTCTAACTTTGACAGCATTGTTAAAGCTCGAGCTACTTTGTGATGGTTAAAACTCTACCGATGTATAATAACTATATGATATTATTTATTTTTTCTTTTAGAGGTTATTGACCTCACTGGAGAATGCGGCGTGCGTTATGAACAGGCAGGTCCGAGCTTTTCTGACAACATACGGAGTAGCGAGCGTAGTCTCTTGAAAAAGAAAAAGAAAAGGAATGTAGCGTGTATTATTCCGAATCGAAGAGATAAGAGTCTATTGTATTTTTTATTATTATAAATCATGTGGAGGTCGTGTGAACTGATAGATCGTTTTGATGCATATATCTTAAAGATGTCTATGATGATAATTAAGTTAATAATAAATACGCTTTTAAATACTCTTGATATTGATATGTATTATGTTATATTTTTTCTTTAAACTGAAACTTTGGCGACATCTGGTGGCTAAAATTTGGTAGTGCTTAATTTTTAATATTTTTTTTAAATGGAAACTTTGGCGGTATCTGGTGGCTAAAATTTGGTAGTGCTTTTTAAGTTTTAATATGTTTCTTCAAATAGAAATTTTGGCGACATCTGGTGGCTTAAATTTGGTAGTGCTTTTTTAATTTTTAATATTTTTTCTTTAAATAGAAACTTTGGCGACATCTGGTGGCTAAAATTTATTTTATTTTAATTAACTATCACAATTAAAGCACAAAGACATAACAACATTACACTCCGAGACCATTCACAAGTGTGACAAAAGAGAAGAAACGCTTTCCGGAAGAGAAGTTCATATCAGCCGAGTTGGAGCGTTGACTTTGTCGACTCATCCAGTTTAGCGGTGAGTATAATGTCTAATGTCCTCATATATCTTTAGTTATAATTTTAGAGAGATGTAAAAAGACTTGACAGATATCTTAATCAACCCGCTGAGATGAGAAGAAAATGAGAGGAAATGCCGCTTCCGTACTTATTTGTAGCGCACACGGGTCAGTGCACAGAACACACAGAACTGAAGTCTGAGGGGAAGACAAAACAACTGGTTTAATGCTGTTTTTACTACACTTTTACTATAATAAAACAAATTACAATTACATTATAAAATGTCAAAATCTAATCTAATAAAACATCAACATCTCAATCCAACTATAGTGACAACCCTGTCTATAGATGCATTTAACTCTAATGGCTCAGCAATTTGTTATAAGCAGATCTGTAGAAATCAGTTATGTCATTGTCCAGCTCCGTTCAGTTCTCATTCCAATAGCATCAGTACATCATTTACAATAATGGAATAAACAAAATTGCATTTAATATTCTGTGTATTTGTTTGTTGTTTCTAGGAGAGCATCATCCCCTAATTGACATGCGGAAAAAAATCATTGAAAAGTTTTCAGCATTTGCAACAGAGGAAGCATTAGGAAAGAGGAGAAGAGAGAAAGTGAAAAGGCACTGAACAGATGTTGGTGAGACTTTATTTCTGCACATGCATTAAAGGTCACTCACATTCTAGTTAGCCACAAATGTAAACCTGATTTTAGATAGTATTTAAATGAGATTAATAACTCCAGCTACTTGTAGGCCTACAGTCCTGTATATCTCACAGTAAATAAATTGTGATGCAGCCTGAATCATAATCACACCATGTTCATCTGTTGGCCAGAGGAGAACTGATCCCTAAACTATACTTTCTCCCAAGGGTTTTTTTTCTTTCTCCATGTCACCTGATGGGAGTTTGGGTTCCTTGTTACATACTACTAAAGATGGCGGTGCACACGGACACAGCGGCTTCTCTCTCTCCCGACAGAACGGTGTTTTCGTGGTTTTTGTCTTGTAAGTCGCAATGTTTTTGTACATCTTCGTCTAGTCTAATAATTGCATTTTGCGTACGTGTATATATATATATATATTTGATTTGTACTTATCTGTATTTTTGCGTTCTACTGTTAGTACTTAGTGTTATCTGTATGCACCAGGGAGTAAGAGAGTAACGAAATTTCAGTTCTCTGTATGTATGTACGGTACATGTGGCAGAATTGACAATAAAACAGACTTTGACTTTGCCACTGTCGACTTTTGGCTTGCTTATTTGGAGACACATAATATTCAGCAATATTATTGATCTGACTCCACTGACACTATTGGATAAGCACTGAACTGAGCTAGATGATGACACCACTGTTTTCTGCACAACTGCTATGTAGATGCATTGGAATTATTTTATATTTGATTATTTGTAACACTGATCAGTCAACACTGATTTCAACTGAACAATGATACTTTTTACTGTTAAGAGCTGCTTCACAGCAGAAGTGAATTTTGTTTGCATCATTATTTTTATTTTTATCACTGTAAAGTAATTAATATGCCAATAGTTTACAAACAACAAGCTAATCAAGGTTTTAAGAGTTACTAGACAGCATCAGGCAGTTGAGTTTTTATCAGGGTTGAAGCTAAATTCTGCAGGACAATGGCCCTCCAGTGCTGGATTTGAGGAAACATGCCCTACGTCCCAATGTGCATACTATCCACCCTATCTGCCCTAAATAGTATTAAAAATGACTTATATCACATAGATTTTAGCATGGACAGTGTGCACATTGGGACGCAGGCTTGTTGTTTGCAATCATCATTGAAACTCTGTAAACTTTATTTTTGTCCATCTGTGTTTTCAATGCATTTATTTGTTGGATTTTTTGCA